>NW_006921667.1:9174753-9175256 GCF_000298275.1 Orycteropus afer afer | reverse complement strand
TGGAATTAGAAATACCATTTAACCCAGCCATTCCATTACTAGGTATATATCCTAAAGAAGTGAGAGCCATGACAAGAACAGACATATGCATATCCATGTTCACTGAGGCATTATTTACAATAGCAAAAAGATGGAAACAACCTAGGTGTCCAAGAACTGAGGAATGGACAACGAAACCATGGTACATAATGGAATACCATGCAACCCTAAAGAATAACGTAGAAGCTGCAAAACACCACATAACGTGGATGAACTTGGAGGACATTATGCTGACGAAATAAGTCTATCACAGAAGGACAAATATCGTATTAGTCCATTATTATAAACATCAAGGAAAGGTTTATATATGGAAGGAAATTTTCTTTGTTGGTTATTGGGTGAGGGGAGGGTGCGGGGGTTGCGGGACACACACTGTTAGATGTTGTTGTTATTGTTGTTATGTGCTGATGAGTCAGATCCGACTCATAGCGACCCCTCCTTGGGTTTCCGAGGCAGTATCACTA
>NW_006921667.1:9168253-9174653 GCF_000298275.1 Orycteropus afer afer | reverse complement strand
GAGGGAAAAAAGAAAAAAGGTGAGGACCAGGTTTGCTGGTCCAATAGAGCCTGGTGGAACCACTGAGACTATGGCCCCTAGCTGCCCTTCAGTTCTGGAATTGAACCCAGACCTGTGGTTTCCAGCCAAACAATGTACAGGCATGTGAGTTAAACATTTACCTCAAGTAGACACACACCCTGGAGAGAACAATCATGGTTGAAGGAAGGGCTGCTTATGCACAGGGAGACAGCTCAGGGCGCAGGAGAGTATGGAGGGATGGTCACTGGGAAGAGGTAACTATGGGTAGGAAGTAGGAGTGGAGGTGTTGCATTGTGGTAAACTGTGGTCAATGACATGAGACAAAGTATATGTGAACTGCTGTGTGGAAAGTAAATTTGCTCTGTAAATTTTCACCCAAATCACAATAAATAAAAATAAAAAAAAAAGAGAGAAAAGACAAAAATAGCTAATCAGAAATGAAAATTGGAATGCTATTACTAATCTAAGGCAAAAAAAAGAAAGAAAGAAAACCAAACCCACTGCCATCTAGTCAATTCCAACTCACAGTGATCCCTTGTGCTGAAGTAGGTTTTTCTCGGCTGTAATATTTTCTGACGTAAATGACCAGGCTTTTCTTCCATGTTACCACTGAAGGGTTCAAATCCCCAAACATTAATTAGGTTAGCAGTTAAGCATAAACATTTTGTGCCACCCAGGGATGTTCTACCAATCTTACAGAAATTAAAATGATTATAAGAGAATACTATGAATAACCATACACAAACAAATTACATAGTTTACATGAAATGGCCACAACAGATGAACCCTAACAGAACAGGAAATAATTGCAGAACAGCACTCAAATTCTACTTCTAAGTAGAAACACCAGAATTACCAAAAATGACACAAGAAGAAAGAAAAAATACAGATCTTAAACAAATAAAGAAACTGAATCAGAAATAAAAAACTTCCCAACAAAGAAAATCCAGGACCAATGGCTTCCTTGATAACTTACGCTAAATACTTAAAATTCAGTGCCAGTTCTACTCATGGGAGCTCTGGTAGCATTAATGCCTAAGGCATTTGACTGCTAACCAGAATTCTGGTGATTCAAACCCACCAGCCACTCCTCGGAAGGAAGGTTGGATAATCTACTTCCATAGTGATACCACATCGAAACCCAAGGAGGGGTTGCTATGAGTTGCGTTAGACTCAACAGCAGTGAGTTTTTTTTGTTTTTTTTTTTTTGGTTTTCTACTCAAACTTTTAGAAGACATAAGAGAAGGGGAGGGAGCACTTGTTAACACATTCTGTGAAGCCAGGTATTTCCTGATACCAAAGTCAGACAAAGATACTGTAAATACAGATCAGTATCTCTTATACATAAAAATCCTCAATAAAATACTAGCAAAATGAATTCAACAGCACATAAACAGGTTTATATACCAGAATTAACTGAGGCTTATCCCAGGAAAGCAAAAGTGGTTCAATATAAGTAATTAACCAGTATAATACATCCTAATAATAGAACAGGAGCTCTAGTGGCATAGTGCCAAAGGCACCTGACTGCTAACCAGAAGGCTGGTGATTCAAACTCACCAGCCACTCCTCAGAAGGAAGGTTGGGCAATCTACTTCCATAGTGATACTGCCTCAGAAACCCAAGGAGAGGTCGCTATGAGTCGGATCCAACTCAATGGCAGTGAGTTTGGTTTTTGAGTTTAATAATAGAACAAAAGGGAAAAAAACAAAAGATCATCTCAGTAGAATAAAAAAATTTTGACAAAAATCAATATATTTTCATGATAAAAATACTCAACAAACTAGGATAGAAGTACTGACCAAAAGCCCACAGCTAATTAAATCATACTCAATGGTTCAAAGATCAAAATCTTTCACTCTACCATCAAGAACAAGATAAGGATGCCCATTTTCATCACTGTCATACAACACTGTACTAGAAGACCTAGCCAGAGCAATTAGCCAAGACAAGTAAATAAAAGCCACCCAAACTGGAAAGTAAGAAGTAAAACTACTTTTATTCATGTATGACATGATCTTATATATAGTGATCTTACATATAGAAAATACCAAAGAATGCACAAGAAAGCTACTAGAGCTAACAAATGAACTTTGCAAAGTGGCGGAGTAAAAGATCAACACACAAAAATCAGTTGTGTTTCCATATACCAGTCTATAAAGTATAAATTAAAAAATAAAAAATTCCAATAACATCTGAGAGAATAAAATATCTAGAAATAAATTTAACTAAAAAAAAAAAAAAAAGACCCCAAACTCACTGCTGTCAAGTCAGATCCAACGCATAGCAACCCCTCCGTGGGTTTCCAAGGCGGTATCACTATAGAAGTAGACTGCCCGATCTTCCTTCCAAGGAGAGTGGCTGGTGGGTTTGAATCACCAGCCTTCTGGTTAGCAGTCAAATGCCTTAGGGACTACGCTACCAGAGCCAGGCAGGTGAAAAACTTATAGACTGAAAACTATAAAACATTGCTAAAAGAAATTAAAGAAGACCTAAATACATGGAAAGACATCTCACGTTTATTGGCTGGAAGATTTAGTAGTTACAATACTACCCAAAGAAATCTACAGCTTCAATAAAATCTTCATCAAAATTTTAACAGTCCTCTTTACAGAAACAGAAAAGCCAATCATCAAATTTATATGGAACCTGCAAGAGGTCTACAATAACGATAACAATCATGAAAAGAAAAACAGAAAATGAGCAGGAGCACTCACACTTCTTAAGCTCAAACCTACCATTAAGCTATAGTAATCAAAACAGTATTGTATTAGTATAAGGACAGACATATAGACCCATGTAACAGAACTGAGAGTTCAGCAATAAGCCCATAACCACATGAAATGATACTTGTGCTTATTAGTCATTAAGGAAATGCAAATAAACCCCCAATCTGATATCACTTCATACTCACTAGGATGACTATTATCAGCAAAACAGGAACTAACAAGCATAGATGAGAATGTAGAGAACTGAAACCCTCATCCACTGTTGATTAGAATGTAAAATGGTGCAACCACTACAGAAAACAATTTGACAGTTCCTAAAAAGGTTAAGCACAGATTACCGTAAGACCCAGCAATTCCACTTGCAAGTATATACCTAATACTTGACTTAAAAGCATGGACTCAGATTCATGTACACCAAGGTTCACTGAAGCATTACTCACAACAGTCAAAAGGTAGAAACAAGTATTCATCAACAGATGAATGAATAAACAAAATGTAGTACATCTATACATAAAAAGAAATGAAATTCTGATACACGCTAAATGATGCCACTTAGAAGTGCACAAGAGAAAAGGATGTTTGTGCTAAAGAATATGATGCATAAAATCTGGCAACACCAACAATACAAGTATATGGTCACACAGGTATATGTATAGGTAGACACAAGTACAGGTATACATGTACATACATGTATACATGTATACACACACACACACACACACATATAAATACACACATGAGAACACACTCGACATTTCTCAATGTCTTTGCATAGTCAGTAAAACACAAGTAAACATCTTTCTGGTATTCTTTGCTTTCAGCCAAGATCCATCTGGCATCAGCAATGATATCCCTTGTTCCACATCCTCTTTTGAATCCAGCTTGCATTTCTGGAAGTTCTCTGTCAGGATACTGCCACAACCCTTTTCGCATTATCTTCAGCAAGATTTTACTTATGTGTGATATTAATGATGTTGTTTGATAATTTCCACATTCTGTGTGATCACCTTTCTTTGGAATGGGTACAAATTTGAATTTGTAGCAGAAAAAATTCAAGCTTTGAGTTGCAATATTCAAATATTCTATGGGCAAAATACTGAATCATGCAGGAAATCTCAAAAGAAGACGGAAGGAATAAACAAAGTCACTGTACCAAAAAGAACTGATCAATGTTCATCCATTTCAGGAGGTAGCATATGATCAAGAACCAATGGTGTGAAGGAAGAAGGTGAAGCTGCATTGAAGGAACTGGTGAAGACCAAGGCTTCAGGAATTGATGGAATACCCATTGAGATGTTTCAACAAATGGATGCCTCACTGGAGGCACTCACATAGCTATGCCAAGAAATTTGGAAGACAACTACCTGGCCAACTGACTGGAAAAAATTCCTGACAGAGAACTTCCAGAAATGCAAGCTGGATTCAAAAGAGGATGTGGAACAAGGGATATCATTGCTGATGCCAGATGGATCTTGGCTGAAAGCAAAGAATACCAGAAAGATGTTTACTTGTGTTTTACTGACTATGCAAAGACATTCAGTTGTGTGGATCATAACAAATTATGGATAACATTGAGAAGAATGAGAATTCAAAACATTTGATTGTGCTCATCAGGAACCTGTACAAAGACTAAGAGGCTGTCATTCAAATAGAATTAAGGGGATACCACATGGTTTAAAATCAGGAAGGGAGTGCATCAGGGTTGCATCTTTTACCATACTTATTCAATCTGTATGTTGAACAAATGATCCAAGAAGCTGGACTATATGAAGAACATGGCATCAGGAGGAAGACTCATTAACAACCTGGGATACACAGATAACACAACGTGAGGATGACTTGAAGCACTTACTGATGAAGATTAAAGACTTCAGTCTACAGTATGGGTTACATCTCAACATAAAATCCTCACAACTGGACCAATAAGGAGCATCACAATAACTGGAAAAAATTGAAGTTGTTAAAGATTTCCTGTTACTTGGTTCCACAATTAACACCAAGGGTAGCAGCAGTCAAGACATCAGATGACATATTGCACAGGCAAATCTGCTGCAAAAGACCTCCTTAAGTGCTGAAGAGCAAAGATGTCTCCTTGAAGACAAGTGCGCCTAACCCAAGCCATGGTATTTCCAATAGCTTCATATGCGTATGAGAGCTGGACAATGAACAGGGAAGATCGAAGAAGAGTTGATGCTTTTCAGTTGTGGTGTTGGTAAAGAATACTGAAAGTACCATGGATTGCCAAAAGAACAAACCAATCTGTCCTGGAAGAAATGCAGCCAGAATGCTCCCTAGAAACAAGAATGGCCAGACTTTGTCTCACCTACTTTCATCATGTTGTCAAAAGGGACCATTCCCTGGAGAAGGATATCATGCTTGGTAAAGTGGAGGGTCAGTGAAAAAGGGGAAGGCCTTCAACAAGATGGACTGGCACAGTGGCTGCAACAATGGGCTGAGATATAGCAAGGATTTTGAGGCTGGCACAGGACTGGGCAGTGTTCCGTTCTATTGTACACAGGGTTGCTATATGAGTCAGAGCCGACTTGACAGCACCTAACAATGACAACAATGTATATACATGTATAGATATATACACATATATGTGCACAGGTAAAAGTATATGTACATGTACGTACAGATATGTGTGCACATAAATATACTCACAGAGGACATAGGTACAGATACTTCTCAGACATAACCAAATCCCTTACGAGATTGGTTTTCCAGGTGTGAAGGCTTAGGACCTTAGTCTCATGGGACAACTCAGTCAATTGGCATGAAATAGCTTACAAAGTTCATGTTCTGCACTTTAGTGAAGTGAATACCACTTGGGGTCTTAAAAGCCTATGGGTAGCCATCTAAGTAAGATACAACTACTGATCTCTACTCATCAGGAGCAAATGGGAAAGAAGGAAACCAAAGTCTCAGAGAGGGAAATGGTCTACAGGGTTAATAGCCTACATAAGCTACTACCTCTTCTACCCTGAGACCAGAAGAACTACTAGTGCCTGGCAAGCACTGCCAACTGCTCTGATCAGGGACACACCACCCGACAAAACAGGAGAAAAATGTGGAACATAATTCAAATTCTTAAAAATTCCAGATTTACTCAATCGACTGAGACTAGAGGACTCTCTGAGTCTATCACCCTGACATGGTTTTCCCTTAGTATCTGCAGGAGATTGGTTCCAAGACCCCCTATGGATACCAAAATTCACGGATGCTCAAGTCCCTTATGTAAAATAGCATAGTATTGATACCAAAACCAGGCAAAGACATCACTCAAAAGGAAAACTAAGGACAAATATCCCTCATGAATACAGATGCAAAAACTTTAACAAAATCCTAGACAACAGACATATCGAGAACATATCAACAAAATCATTCATTACGGCCATGTGGAGTTCATATCAGGTATGCAAGGATGGTTCAACATTAGAAAAACAATTATCATCATCCACCACATAATAAAACAAAAAGAACCACATGATCATATCAGAAAAGGCATTTGATAAAATCCAACACCCATTCCTGATCAAAATTCTCAGCAAAACAGGAATAGAAGGGACATTCCTAAACATAATAAAGGGCATCTATGGTAGCATAGTGCCTAAGGCAGTTGACTGCTAACCAGAAGGCTGGCAGTTCAA
>NW_006921667.1:9156637-9164593 GCF_000298275.1 Orycteropus afer afer | reverse complement strand
GGAAGTAGATTGCCCCATCTTCCTTCCGAGGAGTGGCTGGTGGGTTTGAACCATCAGCCTTCTGGTTAGCAGTCAAGTGCCTTTAGCCACTGTGCTACCAGAGCTCCCACACTGTTAGATAGGTACAGAAATTTAAAAAAAAAAAAGGAAAGAAAAAGCAAAGTATTTGCAGATAACCTATGCACATTCTCCCATATACTTAAATCATCTCTAGATCACTTATGATACCTAATATAACATAAATGCTACATAAATAGCACTATACACTCCCTCTTAGCCTTTGAAGGACTACTTTGACCACTTAATTGTTTTTTCCCCCTTGAATATTTTCAATCCACAGTTGGTTGAATCCACGGATGCAGAACCCATAGATACAGAGGGCCAACTATACTATTTAAACCTTGAACTGAAACTATCCCAAGGTTAAGGAAGTAACAGGTTAGACACAAAATAAAGACTATTACACGAGTATGATGCTCCATTAAAAAATATCTATATGACACCAAAATGTCAACAATTACTCTAAAGCAAAAATGAAAAGATAAGCAAGCAGGGAAACTAGAGTAATGAGACAGGACAACTGTAACAGAATTAAAGAAAATGACACATTATGAAAAATGAAACCTATGAAAGTAAGAACTCAATGGAACTGCCTTATTTTTCTGGGTCTCACAAGTTTTCTGCCTTTGACCAGGTGCAGTCTTAATACTTTTCTATCATTCTTTTTAGTGGAAAATATTTGAGTTTTCCTTCTCTGACAGGTTCCCCCTTACAGGTTCCAGCTTTCATGTTTTACTGTAATGTCAATGAACAATTTGTATAGAAATTGTCAAAAGACAACTTAATTTGCCAAGTAAACTTTCACTGAAAATACAATACTCTATCTCTTTCTATATATACGTATATATTCTCATACATGCTACAACATGATGAACCCTGAAAACATGCTGAGTGAAATAAATCAGACAGAAAAGGGCAAATATTGTATGATCCCACATATGAAATACCTAGAATAGCTAAATGCATAGAGACCAAATCTTATTAATGGTTACCAGGAGTAGGCAGGAGGAGGGTAAGGGGAAGTACTGCTTAAGGGGCACTGAGTTTCTGCTGAGGATGATGAAAAAAATTGGAAATGGATAGTGGTGATTTTTGTAACAACACAGTGACTATTAATGTCCATGAATACACACAAAATGGCTGTAATGGCAAATGTTTTCTTTTACACACACACACACACGTATTATACCACTACTTAAAAAAAAGATCTAACTGCTATATCACATTAGGTCCGATGACTAGAAAATTTAAAAGGTGTAACATCTCTTTGCCTGAAGGACTGTGGGGAAAAGATCCTTTCAAAAACTGCTGGCGACAGAAACATTACAGCCTTTCTGGAAAGAAATCAGGCAGCATCTATTAAAATTAAAAATACCTCCACCCTCTGACCCAGAAATCACACTGGGTATAACAGCGACATATCCTATAAAATAAAGACGCTGGCACATCAAGTGATGTACATGCAGCATTGTTTATAGTAAAATCCTGGGACAGAGCCCATCAGTGGGAGAACAGCTGAATAATTCATACAACTCCATCAGAGATTCCTCTGTAGCCATTAAAAATCACAACCAGGGCTATACCAACTAGCATGGGGAGAGGGCACTACTATAAAGTACTGCTGGGTGAGAAATGCAAAACTCAGAATAACCATTTATAATATAAGGTTATTTTTGAAAAATAATGACCAAAACACCTTATGTGTGCCCACAAGTATACATGAATATATATGTATTTGTATACAACTATATGAGCATACAGAAAACAAGGCAGAGATCATTACTATGTATGATAGGAGCAGGGAGGGTAGAAGGAAGATGAGCAGAGAGAACAAAAAGAAATAAAAACAACAAAAAAAGTGTCACACTAAAAAAAGTGTATGTATTACATATAAACCAAAAACCAAACTCACTGCCATTGAATCAAATCCAACTCACAGCGACCCCCTTTGGGTATCCAAGGCGGTTTATTTTTATGGAAGTAGACTGCCCAGTCTTCCCTCCAAGGGGCGGCTGGTGGGTTTGAACCACCTACCTTCTAGATAGCAGTCAAATGCCTTAGGCACTATGCCATGAGAGCTCCTTATATATTATATATACATATGTATAAATTACTAAATTGAACTTTAATATTTTGAAAAGCTGTTGGAAATGTTCAATATTCCAAAATGAGTTAAACTAACCACATGGAGATCTGAATGCTGAGCTTCTGGAGGCACATGGCCAGCTGGGCTATACTGTGAGGCTAACTCGGGGAATGTGCAACAGTGCTTTTATCAAGAACCAGTGGTATTAAAGATATTTATCACAAATGCCAATCCATTTTATTTAATAAACTAACTTATTTTTAATCCATAATTTAAAGCTACTTATTTGTAGCCATTTTTAAATCTTTGCTTTGTCCTCAGCCCGTGGGCCCAAGATGGAGGTCCTGTTCATTTTCCTTCACTCCACAGGACTCAACGGTGACCCAATGAGCACAGGGCTTCACTGGTAGAGAATCATTTTTAAAGGGCCTTTTTAGGAAAAAGCCTTTATTCTTCCATTTGGTTTTTTTCTTTCCCTCTCCAATGTAATAGGGTCTCCATAAAACACTGATTTATGACATTCTCTCAACCAAAATACAATTTTAGGTAATGTATTACTAACTAACTAGTTATCCCAGGACATATAACTAGCTCTACTGACTTTCTCAAGACTGTCCCAATATGAGACTTAGGGTGCTTTGGTTTTGTTTCACTTATACAAATGTTTAACTCACACAAGTAAGTGGCCTCTCAACTGATACTATTTTGTTAATAAATTACTGAGATCATTGAGTAAGAGGCAGTGAACAACTACAACTGCTGTTTTAAATGCCAGATTTAAAGACCAACAACAATGGTCCTCAACTGAAGAGTGATCAAAGCACTAAACTAGTTTAGTGCTCACCCAGGACTTCCTAGTTAAATACTACATGGTTTTGATCAAGAAAAATGACCAAAAATCATATACTGGAACTAAGAAAGAAAAGACAAAATACATCATTACTTAATATATAGAGCTGGCAGAATGAGTCTCTGAAATATGCAATGCATGAAGGAAAATAAGATGGTAACAACAGAACATTCAGAAGGCCTAGTACTCAGCCAGAGAACCAATCTTCAGAAGCAGTCCCAAGCAGAGGTCATTAAAATACTACCTACCTCTTGGCTGAGGCTGGTGACTTGGCCACAATCACTGCATTTCTGTAATCCGGGATCTGTGCCAAACAAGAGGTCACAGGTTACTGCCGTAGCTCTAAGAGGTTCCTCCTACCAAGTCCCAGCATGCAATAGAAAGGAGCCCCTCAACAGACTAAAAATTGTCACCTTGCTACTTACATGCTTCCCAAAATGTCATCAGGAAGAGATAACGTTCAAGTAAATTTCTCTTTTGTAAAATAAAGAAACTTTTATCTAGCAAAAAAAAAAAAAAATTACTAAAGTGTGAGCCTGACAGGCTTTTCAGAAAAAAGTTGGCATAAGTGGTGATTAGCTTGTATCTTTATACCAGTAAATACTGACAATGTGGCATAAAGAAATTTTTAGGAAGTCTTCTCAAAAATCTCAATTATATTTAATTTTCAGAGAGTTTGGGTGATATACATCCAACTGCCAGAATCCCAAGTTCACTGACAAATTCCAAATTAAGCATCTAAAACCAATGACTACTGAACATATCTTAATCACAACATGTTGAAGAAAGCAATTTGTTAAAGGACAATAAATCTAGTGTTTATTTCATAAAGATATTAAAAGCCCTTAACAAAACAACTGAAGTTATCAGCCAGCTTTGGAGTCTTTTATTGTTCAAACTTTAATCTGTGCTAGTTATGACTATAATCAAAGATATATCCATTATCAACTTCTGAGAGTTTAGAAGATAGAACTACTATGAAGCTGAGCCATAGTTTGTTTCCAACTCCTTCTTGGCAATATTTTGAAATTGCATTCTTAAATCATTTCACTAAAATCAAACTGTTTAATTCAAATAAATTCCCACTGCTTCTCTTCTCACAATTATGTCAGATCAATAATGCATTTTAACATAAGCAGTTAATATCATCTAGCACCTTAGACAATGCCTGGCACAAAGGAAACACTAAATAACTACTTAGTAAATGAACAAAACATTGATAAATCTGAATAAGAATTTGTTATCTACAGATGTACCTAAAGGAAATGTAGATATATCTACAGGAAAGCTTAATATGTTCAACACCATCAGGATGTAGAGAAGACAAAACGGCTCAATGGTTAAGGATGTGGCTACTGACTAAAAGGTAGGTGGTTTGAACTTTCCAGTGGCTCCGTGAGAGAAAAGACCTGGAGATCTGCTCCCGATAAAGATTACAGCCTGGGAAATCCTACAGGACAGGCTCTATACTGTCATATAGACCCACTGAGTCAGAATCCACTCAAAGGCACACAATAACATCAAGGACAAGATAGCAAGATATATTTTCATTTGCACACTTTTATTATTTTTGCTGGAAGCATTTCTAAATGGTTTGATATGTACTTTGGAAAATCAATACAACTAAAGAGGACCAAACCCAGTGAGAGTAGAAATAATATTCGAGTGAACAAGACTCAGTGAAACAAATAAAAGGAGACTTTAAAAGGAAAGATTCTTTAATAAAACAGATCTAGCACATCCTAGGGGTTAAAACAGGACATTATGTACATAAAGAACATGTTGTTTCAAAAAAGAGCCAAGAAGAAATCTAAAAGGTAGAAGCTACTGTGGTCCAAATAAGAAACTCAGTAGCTGGGCTAGTTGGATGTCAGAATGGACACAGTTTAATAAAAAATCTGGAAGATTACACGAAGGAATTTTCCCAGAATGCTGTATATAAGGACGAAAAACTCCAAAAGAAAAAGATAAATAATACAGAGACTAAGATCCAAAATTTTCAATATCTAGAGTTCATTCCCCAAGTAGAAAAGAAAGAGAAGGAGAAAATGATACAAAAAAAATTTCCCAGAAATGAAAAAGACCCACCCAGATACATAGGGAGAAATTTCACAACCACAAGCAAAAAAGATACCAGTCTATTTTAAATGGTAGAAACCTTACCCCATAGCCCCCTCTCCCTGACAGGAAAAAAAAAAAAAAAAAAACGCATGAAAAGATTCTCAATCTCACTAGAAATCAGGGAAGTGAAACTTAATTTTTCAGTTCTGATGATATTAAGTATTAGTAAGGACACAGAGGAACAAATAGTATCAAGTACTAGTGGGAATGTAAAATATAGTCCCTTAAGAGAATAATTTCACATTATCTATTAAAATATTAAAAGTACAGATACTTTTCAATCAATCAATTCCATTTCTTAGTCTGTATCTCAGGAAAAAAAAAACTCGTACAAGTTCTCATAGATAGAAAGATTTTCAACACGGCACAGTTAAAATACAGAGACATTACAACCTAATGTCCAATCAAGAGGAAAATGGTTGAGGAACCATGTATCTGATAAAGGTTTACTATCCAGAATATTTAAGGAACTCTTACAACTTAACAACAACAACAGTTTAACAAATGGGCAAAGGACTTGAATTTCATCAAAGAAAATATACTAATGGCAACAAGTACATGAAAAATGGTCAACATCATGTCGTTGCAAAAAAAACCAAACCTACTGCCATCTAGTCGATTGTGACTCAAGGTGACCCAAAAGGATAAAAATGCCCCACAGGGTTTTCGAGGCTATAAATCTTTACAGAAGCCGACTGCCACATCTTTTCCCAGGGAACAACTGTTGGGTTCAGTTTAAACCAACTTCTGGTCTGCAGTCAAGCACTGTAACCACTGCACCACCAGCGCTCCCTCAATAGTCATTAAAAAAAAAAAAAAAACACTGCCATCAAATCAATTCTAATTCATAGTGACCCCCACTGGGTTTCCAAAGCTATAAATCTTTATGGAAGCACACTGCCTCATGTTCCTTCCACAGAGCAGCTGGTGGGTGCAAAGCCCAACCTTCTGGGTAGCAGCCAAATGCCTTATCCCCATCCACCAGAGCTTATTAACACCCCCCCCAAAAAAAACCTCACTGCTGTCAAGTCCAACTCATAGCGACTCCTCCTTGGGTTTCCGAGGTGGTATCACTACAGAAGCAGATTGCCCAATCTCCCTTCCCAGGAGTGGCTGGTGGGTTTGATCCACTAGCTTTCTGGTTAAGTTAAATGCCTTAAGCACTATGCCACCAGAGCTCCCAGAGCTCCTTAGGGAGATGCAAATCAAAATCACAATGATGTTATCACTTCATCCCCACTAAGATGGATATGATTAAAAAAGAAAAAGGATAAACGACAAGTGCTGGCAAGGATATGGAGAAATTAGAACACTCATCCTTGCTGAGAGGACTGTAAAATAGTGTAGCCCCTGTGAAAAACAGTTTGGAGGTTCCTCAAAGTTAAACACAGAATTGCCATGAGATCTAGCAATTCGACTTCCTAGATGTATCCAAAGAAATTACGAACACAAAGAGATACTTGTACACCAATGTTCACTGCAGCATTATTCACAATAGCCCAATAGCAGAACAACCTAAATGCCCATCAACAGATGAATGGATAAACAAAATGTGGTATATACACATAATGGAATAATACTCAGCCATAAGAAGAAATGAAGTCCTGATATACACTACAACATGCAAGAACCCTGACAACATTATGATGAGTGAAATAAGTCTGTCACAAAAGCATAAATATTGTAGGATTCCCATTTATATGGAATATCTAGAATATGCAAATACGTAGAGACCAAAGTTTGTTAGTGGTTGTTAGGGGCTGGAGAGAGGGGGAAAGAGGAAGTCATTGTTTAGGGGTCACCAAGCTTCTGTTAAGAGTGATCGAGGTAAGGACTTCCAGTAAGATGACAAAATAGGCAGACAAGTGACACAGACCCTCTTCAACAAAAAAAAGAGAAACCAATTGACAGACATACAGAAGATAATCCTAGAGCCCTGTGCTCTAGGAAGTACAGAGAAGTGGATTAGGCACCAATTAGTGGAAAAACCTGTATAAAAACAGTGAGTACAGAGACAGACGAAGCTGAGGACTGTCAGCTTACCCTGACAGTATCAACAGCCTGAATATTTCCAAGTGGTGTTGGGACCTGAGAACTGACCTAAAGATTAGCCCTGGTTGCCAACAGCTGCAGGGATGACTGCACTGGTGGCTCATTAGAAAGGGAAACAACCTGAGCTGTGGACTTTCAGCTGTCCAGAGGGTGCAGTCATTTTGACTGTTTACAAGCAGTGGCTATCTTGGATACTTAAAGTGACTGAGAGTGCAGCCATTTTGAATGTTTACAAGTGGCAGCCATATTGCATAAAGTGAAAGCATTCTCATTCAGATTCCAAGCACCTAAGAATAGGCTCTGTTTGCCAAGGACAGCAGGGACATATGGTAGGCTGACAACGGGAAAGGAGACAGGTGGTGAGTGTGTAAGTGCTGCCAACTAACAAAGAGAGGAGCACAGTACCCTGCTTACATAGATAACATCCAAACAAAACAAAAATCGTGGGAAAATCACTCCAACATACGATCACCAAGTAAATATAAACACGAAAACATTACAATGTCTCAGAGATGACAAAGCATTACAGTCCACACAAAGAAGCAAGAGAAACAAGAGACAAGTATACAGACCCAGAACACATCCCTGAGGAAGCAGCAGCATTAGAAGACTCTCATAAGGAATTCAAATGAATTATATTTAGATTCCATCAATGGATTGAGAGATAGATTAAGGAAAACACTTACAAAACTGGATAAAACCCTAGAATGATTTCAAAAGGCAATACAAGAACAAGATGACAAAATAAATGAAAATTTAGAAATGATACAAAATCTACAGATAGAAA
>NW_006921667.1:9155025-9156289 GCF_000298275.1 Orycteropus afer afer | reverse complement strand
AAGATTTGTTGGAGGAGAATTCCCCCAGTATGATGAAAGATGAGAATATGTCCATTCAAGAAGTCCAACAAACCCCAAACTGGATAGACCACAAAACAAAATCACCAAGACATATCATCATCAAACTCACCAAAACCAAAACAAAGCAAGAATGCTGAAAGCAGCACGGGGAAAAAAAAGTTACCTACAAGGGGCAACAAATAAGACTAAACTCAGATTTCTTAGCAGAAACTACGCAGGTAAGAAGACAATGGGATGGTACATATAAAACCCTGAAAAAAAAAAAATGTCCAACCAAGAATTATATACCCAGCAAAGCTGTCCCTAACAAAGGATAGTGAAATTAGGACATTTCCAGATAAGCAGAAATTAAGGAAATTTGTAAAAATAGACCAACCTTACAAGAAATGATAAAGGGAGTCCTTTGGACAGAGAACAAACAACAGCCAACAACAACTACCATTAACACACATGACATAACCCAGGAACCAATTCAATTATGGAAGTATCCAACGTAAATAAGCCTACAAGATTGTAAACAGGGAACCAGAGACATCAACTGACAAATAAAGACAACTATAAACCAAAAAGAGGGAAAAAACTGTGTAGTTTCAGAACTTCTAAATGGTAGGGAAGTTAAAACAACTGCAAGATAGAACAGACTGTTCTAAACTTGGGAAGAAAATTACAAATCACAGGGTAACATCAAAGAAAAATGATAAACCTTCACATCAAAATACAACAGAGGACTAGCACAAATATTTAGCAAACACTAAAACAGCAAAGAAGGAAGTGATAACACGATTCATAAACAAAATGAGCTCAGCACAGAAAATTACATGGAACAAAAGAAATCAGTAATACCACAAAAAAGCACGTAACAAAATGACAGCAACAAATTCATACTTGTCGATAGTACACTGCCAAAAGACTAAAAAGAGAACCTACAGATTAGGAAAAAATATTCGGCAACAACATATCTGACACGGGACTTAACTCTAAAATTTATATAAAACTCCAATACCTCTACAACAGAAAGACTAACAATCCAATTTAAAAATGGGCAGAAGACACGAATAGACACTTCACCAAAGAGGATAGTCAGGCAGCCAGCACATATATGAAGATGCAAAACAAAACAACGAGGTACCATCTTGCCCCAGCACTAGTAGCAAAGTTCAACAAGACAGAAAATAACTGGTGAGGATGTGGAGAGATTGGGACTCTCATACACTGCTGGTGGGACTGTAAAATGGTACAACCA
>NW_006921667.1:9143164-9154115 GCF_000298275.1 Orycteropus afer afer | reverse complement strand
ATACTACACAAAACATTGTTCTACCTCCTACTTTGGTGAGTAACTACTGGGATCTTAAAAGCTTGCAAGTTGCCATCTAGATGCAACAATGGGTCTCTCCTTGTCCAGAGCAAAGAAGAATGAAGAAAACCAAAATTCATGGATACTATCAGTCCTAGCAACTGGTACACCATCCAATCTGCAGCCTACACAACTATGAAACCAGAAGAACTAGTTGGTGCCCGGCTACCAATGTTAACCACTTGAAAGGGGATCTATGTAGGAGATTGTAGATAGAGAGGGAGAACAATGTAAAACAAAACTCAAAATCATCTGGAGGAAACAAAAAAAAAGGGGGGGGACCAGGTTTGCTGGTCCAATAGAGCCTGGTGGAACCACTGAGACTATGGCCCCTAGCTGCCCTTCAGGTCTGGAACTGAACCCATACCTGTGGCTTCCAGCCAAGCAAAAGACAGGCATATGAGTTAAACAATTACCTGAGGTAAATACACTCCTTGGTGAGAACAAGCATGGGAGAAAAAAGGGCTGTTTATGCACAGGAAGACAGCTCAGGGGGCAGGAGTGCATGGAGGGATGGACAGGGAAGAGGTTAATTATTGGGAGGCAGTAGGAGGGGAGCTGTTGCACTGTGGTAAACTGTGGTCAATGTCATGAGACAAAGTGTATGTGAACTGTTGTATGGAAAGTGAATTTCCTCTGTAAATTTTCATCCAAATCACAATTTAAAAAAAAAAAACACAAGATACTATCTTGCCCCAGCACTAAGGTCAAAGTTCAATAAGACAAAAAATAACAAATGCTGGCGAGGATATGGAGCGATTGGGACTCTCATACACTGCTGGTGGGACTGTCAAATTATACAACCACTGTGGTAAGCAGTATGGCGATTCCTTAAAAAGCTGGAATTAGAAATACCGTTTGACCTAGCAATCACATTACTAGGTATATATCCTAAAGAAGTGAGAACCAGGACAAGAATAGATATATGCACACCCGTGTTCATCTCAGCACTATTTACAACAGCAAAGAGATGGAAACAACCTATATGCCTATCAACAGAAGAATGGATAACCTAACTATGGTATATACACACAGTGAAATACTACACAACCCTAAAGAATAATGTAGACCACCACATAACATGGATGAACTTGGAGGACATTATCCTGGACGAAATAAGTCAATCACAGGAGGACAAATATAATATTAGTTCATTAGTATAAAAAGTCAAGGAAAAGTTTATATGGAAGGAAACTTCCTTTGTTGGTTATGAGGGGTGGAATAGGTGGGGAGGGAACACTGCAAAGAAAAAAAAGCATTGACCCATGTCACTTTAGCTTTGTGTATTTCACTGTACATAAATTATATCTCCATAAAATGTATTTTTTAAAAAAGTGATGGAGGTAACCAATTTCCAAGATGGTGGCCACCATGAAGGCAGTTACAGATGTCAATGTTACTTCTGAAGACCAACAAAAGATAAAGAAGTTTTCACAATCCAAGTAGTATCACAGAGTTAAAAGAAGACATAGAAGTGAAAAAGAAAAAACTCTAAAATTTAGAAGATACTTGTGATGACATCATGTCAGCAGATAATGACTGTTTATGATTGCTTATCAAGATGTTTTCAGTAACCATTCTCTAAAGGAAACATAAGAAAAATTTGAAGAAGCAAAGAAAAATTTGCAAGAAGAAACTGATGCCTTAGAATCCACAGTGGAATCAATTCAGTGGGTATTAGATTAAAAATTCAATTACATGCAGAATTTGGGAGCAACATAAATCTTGAAGCTGATGAAAGTTAAACATTTTATAATACTTTTTAAATTTAATAAACTTAGATATTATTTTAAAAAAAGGAGTGATGGGAAAGTTTGGAAATGGGTAAGCAGTAACTCCGTCTTTCCCCCTTCTCTCCAATGCCTGATAACCACTAATAAACTCAGGTCTCTACATATTTGCCTGTTCTAGATATTTCATATAAATGGGCTCACACAGTATTTGTTCTTTTGTGATTGACTTATTTCATTAAGCAAAATAGTTTCAAGGTTCATCCATATTATAGTGTGTATCCATTCACCTATCCATCCATTCATGTGTTAGTGAGCATTTAGGATGTTTCTGCCTTTGGACTACTGTGAATAATGCTGTGATGAACACTGGTGTGCATGTAGCTATTTATGTTCCTGCTTTTAATTTATTCTGGATACATCCTAGGAGTGGAATTGCTGGTTCATATGGTAATTCTATGTTTAACTTCTTCCAAACAGTTTTCCACAGTGGCTGCACTATTTTACAACCCTCCTAGTAACAGATGAGGGTTCCAGCTTCTGCACACCTCACCAACACTTGTTTTCTTTCTTTTTTTTTTTAATCATAGCCACTTTAGTGGGGATGAAGCACCATATCATTGTGATTTTGATTTGCATCTCCCTAACGATTAATGAGGAGCTCTGATAGCACAGTGCATAAGGCACTTGACTGCTAACCAGGAGACTGTTGGTTCAAACCCATCAACCATTCTTCGGAAGGAAGGTTGGGCAATCTACTTCCGTAGTGATACCGCCTCGGAAACCCAAGGAGGGGCTGCTATGAGTCCGTCTGACTCAACGGCACATATCAACAACAACAATGATTAATGAGGAAGCCCTGGTAGTGCAGTAGTTAAAGTGTTCTTCTGCTAACTGAAAGGCAGGTGGGTCAAACTTGCCAGGTGCTCCACAGGACAAAGATGTGGCAATCTGCTTCCATACTAAAGATTTACAGCCTTGGAAACCCTATAGGGCAGTTATACCCTATCCTACAGGGTCACTATGAGTTGGAATCAACTCCACGGCAATGGGTTTTTAGTGATATATATAATATGTATATACATATACATATATATACAGTTGTTTTCACCACAGTAAAAAAATTAAGTATGTCTGCCTATCAAGACTCCCTGTTGTTATGTGCCATCAAGTCAGACCCGACTCATAGTGACCCCTCTCCTTGGGTTTCCGAGGCAGTATCACTATGGAAGTAGATTGCCCAACCTTCCTTCCGAGGAGTGGTTGATGAGTTTGAACCATCAGCCTTCTGGTTAGTAGTCAAATGCCTTAGGCACTACACTACCAGAGCTCCCTCCCTAAGGAAAGCTAACAAGTAACATACAGAAACATTTGAGAAATGAATACCAACAAATAATTAGAATAAAGAGTTTTAAAAAGAATGCCTATGATGATCCAATACGAAATACAGAAACAAAACCACTGAAAAACAGACAAAAGGCATGAACCACCTCTTCACGGAAGACTAACGACATATGAAGAAATGTTCAACTTTATTAGTCATCAGAGATACATTCACCAAAGCCTCAATGAAAAACCATTTTAAAGCCCTTCAACTGGCAAGAATGCAAAATGATAATGAAAATATGAGGCAGATACGATCCCCAAGGCACAGGCTCTCTGACATTATCATTAGCAGGAATATAAACTGGTGTAACTATGTGGGAAAAATGAAACCACACAATTTAGCAACAGACAAGAATGTTCACAGGAGCACTATCCCATGGAAATAAGCCATGTGGGGAAGGATGAATAAACTGTGGCACAGGTGCACAATGAGCGTGTTTCAGCACTCAGAGGAATAACTGTTATGCACAACAGTATAACAGTTACTACTTACTAAGTATGAATCTTAGTAAGTGAAAAATTCCCAAAAGATTAGTTTGATTCTTTTTTATAAAGTTAAAAATTAAAATTGTATATATTTAAGTAATTTTGAATACTATATACAGATAGGAGCTCTGGTCGCATAGTGCGACCAATCCCTAAGGCATTTGACTGCTAAGCAGAAGGCTGGAGGTTCAAACCCACCAGCCACTCCTCAGAAGGAAGTTTTTTGTCATTGTTGTTTGGTTTTATATACAGATAATACTGTAGATGAAAAGGAAATTAAGAGAAAGATGATATAATTTTCAGGATAGTGGTTCTGTCAGATGAGAGGAGGCAGGCAGGTCAGACATGAAGACCACATAAGTAGACAGAAGTTATGCTAATGCTTCCAGTTTTCTTGCTGGGTCATGGTGCTAATTAATACAGATGGGTAAACAGAGAAAGAGGGTGGCTAGATGGACAGATAAAAAGAGAGCCAAGATCACACAAGACCAATAGGAATGGGATTATTTGTCAAGAGCGCACGATCATGACTAATCCAATTCTACACTCCTAAAGTCCAAAAGAAGAAAAAGCAATTCTAAGAGCTTAGCATAACAATAAACTGGAGGTTAAGAATTTTAAAATACACTGAATTACATTTATAAAGTACAATAGTTCTTTAAGTAGAATACATCAAGCTTTAATCCTTTAGCGACGTCCAAGGAAACAAGAAATCTTTCAACCTTAAACAGATTGTTAAAATAAAAAAATTTTGAGCTACCTCACCTCTTCTTGAATATACTGTAACAAGAAGGGAGATGCCCTTAAATTATCAACTGGAATATTGAAGAAGCCCTGAATTTCCTTCTGGTGTAAATCCATAGTAATAAGATGAGTCAGACCTTTGAAAATAAAGCAGACACAAGCATGTAGTTTAATAACCATGGCACTGGATAAAATAAGTGCTACATAAAATGCTACACATAATAAATTACTATGAAAAATTCAGCACCTTTATATCTCAGATTTTTTAGTACTCTAAAATTCTTGTTTTTCTCATCAGTTTCAATCTTGAAATATCAAAGATGGCAACAGTAATGAAGAAATATCCCCTTAATGTTTCCTTAACAGGCCATGGCAAGGCCCACTCTTAAGACAAGCTGCACTAGCCTGGAAAGCGGAGAAAAAGAGCCTCAGCTGCACTGCCTCTTGAAAGGATATTTAGAATGACCACTAGAAAAATCTAGTAAGAAAAAATTTTAAAGGCAAAGCTTGCCCAAAAGAGCAGAATATTGAGCCTTGTGGCCCAAGAGCCAGGTGAGAAAAGAAAGGAGAAACCTTTTCAAAAGACGCAGCGAGCCAGCCTGCTGCAAGGTCTTTTCAATGGGACTTAATAGTGTTTGAGTTGCCGGCATTTGGGCTTTTTAAATTTTGTTTTATTTTTGCTTTCTTTGGCATGCAACATTACGAAAATTTATTCTACAATATCTTGTATTAAAATGCAGTGACATAGACACTGTTTATTCCTTCTTTTAGTCTTTTCTGCTTTGTTCAAATGCTCTGTGATAATGGACTTCTTTAATCATGCACACACAAGCACAAACACTAACTATGATTATTTAGAAACAAGGGGAAAATGTGTAACACAAATAATACATAGGGTTTTAAAAATATGTCTATTACTCCTAAGTAAGGGAAAGCTAAAATGAAAACTTGCAGTGTTAGTGTGGGAGGGTTCAGAATGATTTTTTCTCCTTTCAAAATAATCTTGATTATAACTAGTCATTTAAATATAATTTTTAAAAATAAAACATTTAAGAAAGAATAAGGAGTTCTCATTTCCTTTGTTTTAAGAAATTCGGGATGGGAAGTCCTCTGCACTGTTTCCTCATTACAAACTTTGTTGTTGTTATGTGCCGTCTAGCTGCATCAGTGTTTTTACTCTGCACAGTGTTTTAATTTAGTTAAACAAGGCTTTAACATTGCTAAACTAAAAACTGCCAGGCCCCCAAACAATTATCAAGTATCTGCCACTCCTACCAGCTTTGCACATCATTGAAGCCAGCAACTTGGAGACAATGGAGCCTCTTTTTCTCATCTTGCACTGCTTGCTGTAAGGGAAGTACGGAATCACACCGATGATACTCTTGGCACAAGAGGTCTTACAGGCATACACCATGATCAGGAGCTCCATGACAGTAGTATTCACATCCCTAGAGCCCAAGACACAGAAAGTCCCACCAACAAATATGAGACACTCGGTAAAATTTCACTGTCACAACAGAGCATCAGCAATGTGCCACACCTGCCTCTACTAAGACTTAAGACTCAAGGGACAAAAGGAAACCAATAAATTCCTCTCTTCTCAGGCCTCCACCAACTCCTTCCCACACTCCCTCTCAGCTGATGACCCTACTTTCTTTCTCACTGAGAGAAGTGGCCAGTCAAGAGATCTCCCACAGGCTCTCCCCACCTGGGCATCTGCACCCTACAATTATGCCTGCCTTCACTCATCATTCAAGAGATAAATGATGTACTAATGCTCACCCCTCTTCCCTCCTTGAAGACACTGCTTGAGCAAATCTCTCTCACTTGCTCCCATCACCAATTTTTTTATACTCACTGGGTCATACCCATTAGCCTATAAACAGTCTGTTGATTCTCCCATTAAAAAACAACTCATGACCATGTTGTCTCCCATCCCCATTCCTTTGAAACTTTTGTATCACAATGCAAGAGTTGTCCACACTCCAATTCATCTACTCTCATTTTCTCTCAAACACATTCCAATGAAACTGTTGCCCCCACGAAACAGCTCCACCAAAGCTGTTCTCAACAAGGTCATCAATGACCTCCACGTGGCTAACTCCAACCGCCCATCAGTCCTTCTCTTACTTGACTTATAAGTAGCATCTGGCACATCTGATTTCCCACCCTTGCGTATGACTTCAAGGACTCCACTCTGCCCTGCGTTACCAGTTTGTTTTATTGGTTCTCTTCTCCCTGACCTCCTAATTGCCAAGACTCTCTTAGTTGTCTTCTTCTCCTTCTATCTTCCCTCAACCAATTTCAAAGCTTTACATATGCTGGTCTATCCCAAATTTCTACCTCCAGCCCAAGCTTCTCTTCCGAATTCCAGTCTGACAGATTCAATTGCTACGTGACAGTTTCACACAAATGCCTAACAGACATCTCAAAACTTAACATATGCAAAAATGAACCCAACTCTTTCTCCCCACAAAACCTGCTTCATCATAAAAACGTTTGCTAGTGCAAGTGATGGCAACACTATTCTTCCAGTTTACTCTGAACAAAAACCTTATAGCTGTCCCAATGCCTCCTCTCTTATCCAGAAAGTTAACATGTCTTACCACCACACTAGGACTATGCAGGTCTGAACCATCCTTACTGCTCAGCTAGATGGCTGTCACAGCCTCCTAAAAGTT
The DNA here is from genome assembly GCF_000298275.1 of Orycteropus afer afer. NCBI lineage: Eukaryota > Metazoa > Chordata > Mammalia > Tubulidentata > Orycteropodidae > Orycteropus > Orycteropus afer. The sequence continues at coordinate 9,147,028 of NW_006921667.1, read as the reverse complement.
CCTCATGCTCCTCCAGGAGTTCCTCTCCTGCCTGTTCTTCATACAGCACCCAGCCTGACCTTCTTAAAGTAGAAGTTAGGTCAGGCTTTCTCAGCTCTAAAACCTAATCAGTTTCCCACTTGCCCAAAGCAAATCCAAACGCCCTACAATGGCTCACAAGGCCCTTCATGATCTGGCTCCTCATCAACTATGATCTCAAGTCCTCCTGCACACCCTCCTTCAACAGTATAGTCTCAGTCACATCCTTGTTAGTCCTCATATTGCTGCCGAGGGTCTTTGCTGGGAATGATTCCACTCCTTGGATTGATTCCCTCCCTAGCTATCTACTCACCCAACTCTGTCACCATCATGTTTTTACATAAAAATTTCACCTTCTCAATGAGGCCTACCTGTGCATCTTCACCCTACAACTATGCCTACCTTCACTCATCCCTCACAGATAAATGATGCGCTAATGCTCACCCCTCTTCCTTCCTTAAAGACACAGCTTAAGAAAGTCCCTTTCTCCACCCTCTCACTACCATCACTCCCAATTCCTTCATATGCAGATTTATTTTTTTCCCATAGCACTCATGACCTTCTAACATCCTAATTTACTTGTTCATCACATTTACCATATATCTTCTCCACTGGAAAAGAAACTCCATTGGACAAAGGACTTTATCTGTTTTAATCATTAATGCTCTCAAACACCTGCAACAGTGACTAATATATAGAAGACACACAATAAATACTTGTTAATGAGTAAATGTGTTACTGGAAATAAAACATGACTAAAAAGGTGCTCTGCTAATATCTAACAAGCCTGACATGTGAAGAGCTATAGCTATTCTTGAAGTGTAGACTTTAAGAAAAACATTCTATGAATCAACAGTGAGTGTGAAATTGTATCAGTGTTCCAACACTAAACTCAAATAATGAGCCTTGTTTGAATAAGAGGAAAAATTAAACTAATGGACATAATCTTTTTTTTTTTTTTTTTTTTTTTACTGTGATTTGGGTGAAAGTTTACAAAGCAAATTCATTTTCCATACAGCAGTTCATACACATTTTGTCTCATAGCATTGACTGCAATTCCCCACAGTGTAACAGCTCCCTTCCCACTTCCTCCCCATAGTTACCTCTTCCCTGGGTCCTTCCCTCCCACACACTCCTGTCCCCACAGCTGTCTCCCTATGCACACACTAGGACCTCTGGTAGCACAGGGCCTAAGGCACTGGACTGCTAACCAGAAGGCTAGTGATTCAAACCCACCAGCCACTCCTCGGAAGGAAGGCTGGGCAACCTACTTCGGTAGGGATACTGCCTCAAAAACCCAAGGACGGGTTGCTATGCATTGGGTCAGACTCGACAGCACATAACAACAACATGCACACACTATCTTTCTGTTCTCCCATGCCTGATAGCTCCAATTAATGTATCTATCTAATGTTCACCCATATGTCTGTCTATTGTTTAGTTGGAAGCCACAGGAGTGAGTGCAATTCCAGACCTGAGGGGAAACAGGGGCCATAGTCTCAAGGGTCTCACCAGGCTCTATCAGACCAGCAAACCTGGTCTTCTTTTTTTTAATGATTTTTGAGTTTTGTTCTACATTGATGTTCTGCCACTGGACGTTCTTACACCATATACAAATTTGCATGTAGAAACACTGTCTGCTAACCCTATACATGGTCATGGGAATAGTAGCACCAGCCTAGACACACCTGAACATTCACCCTGTCCACTCATCTATCCACCTGTAGATCTATACTTGCCATCACTGACAACTCAGTACTACACATGCAAAAGGTTCATCTTTGTGGTCTGTACTTCCCATGTACCTCTGTCTTTCTCTTCCTCAATGCCATGTCGATCACTCAAATTTTGCACACTGCCCTTCCCATCACCTAAATTCAATACTTTTCTCTACCTAACTAGTAGTGTTCCCTCCCACCCCTTGTAACCAACAAAGTTTCCTTCCATATATAAACTTTTCCTTGACCTCTTGTTGTTGTTGTTATTATTTGCTGTCAAGTCAGACCCAATTCATAGTGACCCCTTCTTGGGTTTCCAAGGCAGTTATCACTATGGATGTAGACTGCCCAACCTTCCTTCCAAGGAGTGGCTGGTAGGTTTGAATCTCCAGACTTCTGATTAGCAGTCAAGTGCCTCTGGCACCATGCTACCAGAGCTCCTGCTTGACCTCTTAGAATAATAAACTAGTACAGTATTTGCCCTTGAGTGAATGACTTATTTCATTCAGCATAATGTCCGCAAACTCATTCCTATTACATGGTGTTTTATAGACTCTACGTTATTCTTTAGTATCGCATAGTATTCCACTGTGTGTATGTACCATAGTTTCGTTATCCATTCTTCTGTTAATGGGTATCTAGGCTTTTTCCATCTCTTTGCAACTATAAATAGTGCTGCAACAAATACATGTATACATTATCCTGGCTCTCACTTCTTTAGGATATACCTAGTTATGGGATTGCTGGATCAAATATTATTTCTATTTACAACTTGTTAAGGAATTGCCATCCTGCTTTCCACAGTAGCTGTATCATTTGACAGTCCCACCAGCAGTGTATGAGAGTCTCAATCTCTCCAAATCCTCACCAGCATTTGTTATTTTCCATCTTCTTCAACTTTGCTATTAGTGCTGGGGCAAGATGCTATCTCGTTGTTTTGGTCTGCATCGCAGCATAGTGCCTAAGGCATTTGACTGCTAACCAGAAGATTAGCGGTTCAAACCCACCAGTCACTCCTTGGAAGGACGACTGAACAATCTACTTCCATAGAGATACTGACTCAGAAACCCAAAGAGGGGTCGCTATGAGTCAGAATCGACTCGATGGCAGTTGAGTTTAGTTCGTAATGGTGCAGTGTAGTAAATTACATAACATGGTTTTTCTAGCCATAGTCTTCATAAACTCCAAGGTGGAATTTGCCATGAGCAACTGAGTAGCTCCCAACTGTTAAAGTTATCCACCTGGGGTATTTCTCTTTAGAGTGGCACGAAGCAATCTTCTGGGAAGTTCGCTCTGTCTCTAAGGTGTATAAAATTCTGAAGTTGGGATTGGTTAGTTTGGCCACTCTTCCAGGCTCAAAAGGAGCCCTCCTGGAGGCAGAAAGAATCTCTCACTGCTGGCTGAGAGATGAGAGAGCCACGCACTGCTGAGAGAGAAAGAGACACCGAGAGACACTCACTGCTGGGAGAGAGAATGAGAGACTGTCAGCTGAGAGACAGTGGGTTGAGAGAGACTAAGCATGTTCCTGAACTTGAACTGTAGCCTGTAGCTTCTCTAATAAACTCCATAATCTGTGAGTTCTGTGTGGCCACTGCAGCGAGGTATAGCAGAGAGGTGGTTTGGCAGGTACTGTGGGAGGAACAGTTGGTGTCAGGGTGGTGAAAGGGCTGGAGGGAGGCAGCATGTCTGGCCTCACAGGGATAGGCCTTGGGCTACTGATGGTGATTCTCTCTGCCTTTTATGGGGTTAGAGGTCAGAAGATACAGCCTCCTCACCCCTTTGGCAAATGGCTAATGATCGTGAACATTTTTTTACGTGTTTATTGGCAGCCTGAATACCCTCTTTGGTGCAGTGTCTATTCCTCTGCCTATTTTTTAATTAGATTATCTGTTTGTTGTTGAGGTGCTAAGAGTTTTCTATAAATTTTAGAGGTAAATCCCTTCTCACATATGTCATTGCTGGATATTTTTTCCCAATCTGTAGGTTCTCTTTTTACTCTTTTGGAGAAATCTTTCAAAGCACATAAAAATTTAATTTTTAGGGAGGCGGGGCAAGATGCCGGACTAGGCAGAAGGATTGCACAGACCCTCTTCAACAAAGAAAAGGGAAACCAATTAACACAGACACA
>NW_006921667.1:9128646-9129981 GCF_000298275.1 Orycteropus afer afer | reverse complement strand
AAAAAAAAAAAAAAATTAATTTTTAGAAGTTCCCGTTCATCTAGTTTATCTTCTGCTGTCTGTGTATTTTGGGTTATGCATAACAGTCTATTTATGCCATAAATTGTTGTTATGTGTGTAGAGTCGGACCCAATGCATAGCCACCCCTCCTTGGATTTCTGAAGCAGTATCACTATGGAAGTAGGCTGCCCAACCTTCCTTCCAAGGAGTAGCTGGTGGGTTTGAATGCCAGCCTTCTGGTTAGCAGTCAAGTGCCTTAGGTACTATGCTACCACAGCTCCATAAATTAGGGCCCCTAAATACACCCCTATTTTCTTCTTGAGGAATTTTATAGTTTTAGGTTTCACATTTAAGTCTTTGCTCTATCTGGAGTTTGTTTTTGTGTATAGTGTTTGGTACGGATCATGTTTCATTTTTCTACAAATGGATAACCAGTTCTGCCAGCACCATTTGTTAGACACAATCTTTTCCCAATTTAATGGATTTTGGCCCTTTGTCAAAAATCAGTTGACCACAGGTCAATGCATCTATTTCTGGGTTCTTATTTCTATTCCACTGGTTTGTGTGTGTTGTACCAATGCCAGGCTACTATGGCTGTAGAGTAGGTTTTGATATCCGAGAGTGTGAAATCCCCTACTTTTTTCTTCTTCTTCAACAGTGCTTTGCTTATCCAAGGTCTCTTTCCTTTCCATATGAAATTAGTGACTGCTTTTTCCATAACCTTAAAGAAAGTTGATGGGATCTGGATTGGGAGTGCACTGAATTACAGACTGCTTTGGGCAGTACTGTCATTTTCATAATGTTCAGTCTTCCTATCGATGACAGCATGGTATGTTGTTCCATTTATGTAGATCTTTTACGGTTTCTTGAAGTAGTGTTTTGTAGTTTTCTTTATATGGGTCTTTTGTGTCCCTGGTAACATTTATTCCCAAGTATTTTATTTTTATGGTAGCTATTGTAAATGGTATTGATTACCTTACTTCCTTTTCAGCAATCTCTCTGCTGGTATACAGGAATCCAACTGATTTTTGTATGTTGATCTTGTATCCTGCTACTATGCTAAATCTCTCAATTAGTTCCAGTAGTTTTTTTGCTGAGTCTCTTAGAATTTCTATGTATAGGATCGTATCATCAGCAAATATGGGTCATTTTACTTCTTCCTCTCCAAGCTGGATGCCTTTGATTTCCCTTTCTTGCCTTATTGCCCTGGTTAGGACTTTCAACACAATGTTGAACAGAAGTTGTGATAAAGGGCATCCTTGTCTGGTTCCTGTTCACGGGGGAATGGTTCAGTCTTTCTCCATTGAGAAAAATGTTGGCTGTTGGTTTTGCATG
>NW_006921667.1:9111862-9128273 GCF_000298275.1 Orycteropus afer afer | reverse complement strand
TGGTATGTTGTGGAAGCTACTGGCTAGGATTTTTTTTTTTTTTTTTAAAGATTTTGGTGTCTGCATGAGATATTGATCTGTAGTTTTCCTTTTTAATGATGTCTGTGCTTGGTTTGGATATCAAGGTTATGCCTGCTTCATAAGATGAATTTGGGAGGATTCCATCTTTTTCTATGTCCTGGAATATTTGAGTAGGATTGGTATCACTTCTTCTCTGAGTATTTGGTAGACTTCTCCAGTGAAACTGTCTGGGCCAGGGCTTTTGTTATATCAGTAATTCTTTTATGACCTCTTCAATTCTTCTTTTGTTATGGGTCTGCTCAAATTTTTGACCCTCAGTCTGTGTTAAACTAATGGACAGTCTTCTTAATTTAAATTTCTACTTCCCAAAATTTTTTTAAACTTTTAGTACCTACTGAAATGTACTATAAGATTGAAGTGTAATGGGTTTCTCTTACGCATGGCCTTTCTGGCCCTGGATTTGTAACTCTGCCAAAAATGATTGGTTGAGCCAGTATGCCCTGTGATTGGTCTATTTTACTCACCTTGCAGGGACTGCTTGGTTTACTAGTCAGAAAAGTGGTGTGTAAAACCACCCAACAGGAATGACTGACTTGCAGTCTACTCTAGAGTGGACTCAGTTTGTGGTTCTGCTGAGAGAGTCAAAACTTGAAATTGACAAGGGTTTGCTTATATAAACCAACTAAAAACTCAGGGGTGGGTAGGGGAGGGGACCTCCCAAAAGAGCTGTAATTCAGGTCAAGGGCTTTAACAGTGAAGACAGCAAGGAGATTGAAGGGGCCCTTTTCTCCCTGTGGCACAGAGCCAGCGGTAGCCAGAAACCCAGAAGGGGACCTGGCAGCAGAGAGCCAGTGGCAAAAGACCTGGAACAAGGGCTGGTGGCAAAGCCAGCAGTCATGGTAGAAAGCTGTTGCTAGGAAAGCAGCTGGCCGTGTATTGAGCCAGTTAGGAGCAGAGAAGCCAGCAACAGGGAGGCCAAAGGAAGAGTAGCCTGCACAACCGAGAGGGGATATGCATGGCCTACAAGGAACTGCTTCCTTGCATGGCCAAGAAGCCTGATAGCACAGCCAACAATAAATGAGCAAGCTATCCTAGTCGGTAAATGTCCTGCTCAGAAGAAGGGAGAGCTCAGGAGTGCCTTCCAAACCTTGCATATGTGCTTCCTGATCCTGAGGTGTTCCCAACTTGTAGGCTGTTACTTTCCTGATGAACCACATGACTGTAAGTACAGTCTGTGAGCTCTGAGTGGCCACTGCAACAAACTCTCAACCCAGAAAAGAAGTGCCATGGGGGAACAGCTGGTGTCAGAAATGGGATAAGTTGGACAGCAGAGGTATAGCTGACCTCATCTCACAGGAACCAGCCTCATGATGATCCTGATTCTTACCCCTCATTAATCTAGATGAGTTCTGACACCACTACATTCCAAAGATGTATCTGACAACACCAAATCTCAGTGCTGATTTGTGGTATTTCCTAACAAAGACCATGTGATAATTGGAGCTGTGTGTCAACTTGGATGGACCACAATTCTGTGTGGTTTAAGCAATTGTGATGCGGGTTGTTCCAATGATGGGATCAGACATGTATGTTTTGAGCAGCTAGCTAATCTGTTGCAAGGGAGTTTCCCTAGGGGTGTGGCCTGCTTCCAGTGTACCTGTGGACATCCTGGGAAAAGAGACACTCTTCTGTGGATCGGGATTCTGTTGTGCTGCCTACAACTGTCCATGAGTAAACAATCTATCGTTCGGCCTGAAGATCTTGGATTCGTCATTTGTTAGAGTTAACAGCCAGTATACTGCCTGCCAACCTTGAGCTCCTCAGCCCCTACAGTTGCTGAGTCAGGAAAAGCCTCCAGCTTGACGTTTGATCCAAGAACTTTGGATTTGCCAGCTTCTATAAGTGTGTGGGCCATTTTCCTAAGATAAATTTCTCTTTCTCTCTCTATATAAGCTTTTCGGTTCTGTTTTTCCAATAGCCAGGATACATGGGTCCAGGAACCAAGGGGTGAAAATGGGAGTGGTACCACTCACTATTACCCCTAGTGACCCACTCAAAAAGTTTTTGCTTCCTGTCCCTGCTACCCCATGCTATGCAGGTCTGGAGATCTTAGTCCCAAAGCGGGGAACACTCCCACCTGGAGAGACAATACTGACTGTATTTGAACTGGAAATTAAGAATGCCACCCGGCCACTTTGGCTTCCTCATGCCTCTGGATCAACAGACAAAGAACATTACTGTACTATCTAGTGTGACAGATCCTGATTACCAAGGGGAAACTGGATTGACATTACATAATGTAGGTAAAGAGAATATGTCTGGAATAGAGGAGATTCTTTAGGGCGTCTCTTAGTACTACCATGCCCTGTGATTCAAGTCAATGGATAATCACAGCAACCCAATTCTGGTATGACTGCTAAAGACCCAGATCCTTCAGGAATGAAGGTTTGGGTCACTCCATCGGGCAAAAACCACAACCAGCTGAGGTGCTTGCTGAGGGCAAGGGATATACAGAATGGGTGGTGGAAGAAGGTAGTTCTGAATGTCAGCTACGACCATGTGACCAGTTGCAGAAACGAGGACTGGATTGCTGTATTTCTTCATTGTACATGTGCATCAAATATTTTTGTTTCCTTCTGTTATGAACTGTGAAATGTAAATAAGTTTCATGAGTTTTGGTTGCACATGTGTTAGCGTATCAGGTTAGGCACAAATATGACTTTATAATTGTTCTTGTTTAGAGATTATATATGGTTAAGAAGATGTGTACAACTGCCACGTTTACAAGGGGTGGACTATGATAGTTGGAGCTGCATGTCAACTTGGCTGGACCATAATTCTGTGTGGTTTAAGCAACTGTGATGTGGGTTGTTCCAATGATGGGATCAGATGTGTATGTTTTGAGCAGCCAATCCATTGAAAGGGAGTTTCCCTAGGGGTAATGGCCTGTTTCCAGTATATTTATGGACATCCTGGGAAAAGAGACACTCTTCTGTGGATCGGGATTCTGTTGTGCTGCCTATAACTGTCCGTGAGGAAACAATCCACCACTCAGCCTGGAGATCTTGGATTTGTCATTCGTTGGAGTCAACAGCCAGTATACTGCCTGCCAACCTTGAGCTCCTTAGCCTCTGCAGCTGCACGAGTCGGGAAAAGCCTCCAGCTTGATGTTTGATCCAAGAACTTTGGACCTGCCAGCTTCTATTAAGTGTGTGGGCCACTTTCCTAAGATAAATTTCTCTTTCTCTCTCTATGTAAGCTTTATTGGTTTTGTTTCTCTAGAGAACCCAGTCTAACACAGACCATGACTTCTGGGTTCTGTGCTACCAGGACATGTCTGAGAACTCCTATGCTAAAACAAGCCTACAACACAGTAATGACTGATGCAAAAGGAGACAGAAAAGTAGAAGAAACTACAGGGATGCTAGGTAGTTTTGACAGAGAAATGAGAAGCTGGCAAAAACAAAAGGTATAAGCAAAATGACATGAGTGTTGAAATAAAAATAAAGGGACAGAAATGAAAGAAGCTGAAAATGAAAAGGATTTTAAAACATATCCTCTGAAGTCTTGAATTCTAAGTCTAGAGCCTAATTATCACCTTGGGCAAACCATGCAACCTCTGTGCATTTATCTAAACGGAATCACATTTGTCTCTGCTGAAACCCAGGAGGCAGAGGACCTTAACTTGTTCTGTGGCCCACACCTTCCATATAAGATGCTGGAGGGGTAAAGAGTAAGGCAGAGGTACAGGTTACTTCTCTGCTAGCACTATGGCCCTGTGGTAGGCCTAGGAAAGATGACAATGGCAGGCAGGGGCAGCAAGCAATCTGGGATCCCACCTACACAGGTCTGGCTAGAAAACCTGTGTCACAGCAGAACATGAAGCAAAGATACCATGGCAAAGCCAGGTCACATGTTCCCTCTTTCAGAGCAAACACACACTCAAAGATGATGGGACTGCCATGGCAAGTGCTCTAGGGTACCTCTCTTCCCAGTGTGGTCAAGTGGTTTGAGATTTCACTCACCAAGTCAAAGACAAGGACAAATATATTTAAAATTTAGACAAAATTCTCCTGAAATGTGGCTCTTCCTCCCTTTCTTTATATAAGCAAAAATTCAGCATACAGCAATTTTCAAAATCTTAAAGCTAAAAAACTATGCGCTATACAAATAAACTAATTTCTAAACTAAAAAACCAAACTCACTGCCACCAAGTCGATTCCAACTCATAGCAACCTGCATTGGGTTTCCAAAGCTGTAAATTTTTATGGAAGCAGATCGCCCCATTTTCCTTCTGCGAAGCAGCTGGTGGGTGTGACCCACTGACCTTCTGCATAGTAGCCAGAAGCCTTATGCAAATTACTCTGAGTGAAGAACTCTCATATACAAAGGCATCTGAGAGCATCTGTGCACAAACGCACCATGGAAGAATGGGCTCCTGGGGCCAAGTTGCTAGTCTGATAGAGCCTAGTGAAACCCCTGAGACTATAGCCCCTCGCTGTCCTTCAGGTCTAGAACTGAACCCATTCCTGTGGCTTCCAGCCAAACAAAAGACAGGTACATGAGCTGAACATTTACATTAGGTAGATACACTCCTTGGAGAGATCAATCATGGGAGAATAGAAGGGTTGTGTATGCACAGAGAGACAGTCCAGGGGGCAGCAGTGCATAGAAGGGAAGGACACAGGGAAAAGGTGGCTATGGGGAGGAAGTGGGAGGAGAACTGTTGCAGTGTGGGAGATTACAATCAATGTCATGAGACAAAGGTATATGTGAACTGCTGTATGGAGAATGAATTTGCTCTGTAAACTTTCACTCAAATCACAATAAAATTTAAAAAAAAGAAAGAAAGAGAGAAAGAACCTACACATTTGGGGGGGCTGGGGAGAATGGGTTCCAGGTGATCTTCGCAAGTGGTCTTCTTTTCAGAGTGGCGCCTGATCTAAGAGTGACTAAGAGTGGCATAGACTACCTCATTGCACATTATTTTCTATAGCCAGATTGCACACTTATGACCTAAACCATTTCCAGAACACACGTATGGCAAAATGTCACACCAGATAGGAACATACATTCCTTCAGTACATTCTTTTACTATCTTCTCTCAGTTCATTTAATTTATACAACAAAACAATGAGCAGTGGTCATTTTTAAATTATCTGCAATAAGAGCTTTCAGAACCTCAAGTAAGCAAACCATTTTTTTTCTTTTCTTTCTTTTTTAAGAGTTTCCCTGCAAGTTTTACAAACTTTCAGCTATTAGGAAACTTTTAATGGGTTCTATTATAATCAAGAGCCTATATTCCAACACTTGGTTATATACACTCACCAAGAACACGAAAAGAACACAGAAAAGTTGCAGTTATGTCACAGAAATTAGCAGAGAAAGATATACTAATTTTAAAACTCCCCTAATTCTTCCTGCTAGCAAACTTCTACTATTCTAAATACCTGTGCCCAACAGAGATCTGAAAAGAGCAGCAGTGCTGCTGGGAGGTACTCACTTTGAAACAGTTTGGATGATGAAAACGTCTTTTCCCCTCACAGATTCCTGAATCTGTACTCTGGTTTCTGGCAGGAAAAAAAAAGGGGGGGGGGGCAGGATGGGGAAGGCATATAATTTACATTTTTTTAAACATACAAAACACCTTTATTATTCCTCAAGATTATAAAATATGGAAACTGGAATTGTTATGCAAGTCACAAGACTCTATTAAAAAAAAAAAAAACTCTGCTATTGAGTCAGATCCGACTCATAGCAACCCCTGCTTGAGTTTCCAAGGCTGTACTACTAAAGAAGTAGATTGCCCAATCTTCCTTCCAAGGAGTGGGTGGTGGGTTTGAACCACCAACCTTCTGGTTAGCAGTCTAATGTCTTTGAAAGGTATTTGCTACATTCCATCCTTAAGAGGAAATTGTATTTCTGACATACAAGTAAATCTATCCATTTCACTGCTTATATATAAGCAGTGAGTGTTGTAATATATACCATTCTTTGTACTACATCTTTATAGGACATTACATATTTATTCAATAATCCAGCATCTATTGAGAACCTAGGCACAAATGTTATGTTATGAGAGCAAAGGTAAGTAAGATCCATTATCCCTAGTTTCAAAACATTTGTAAGCCAGAAGGAAATAATTAGACAAATCCAGAACAGAACATTCTACAAGACAGTATTTTCAAAAAGTCAATGTTATGGAAAGATAAAAGAAAAGGTGAGGGGAATGTTCTAAATTAGGAAAGACTAAAGAGACCTAACAAACATATCAGTTGAACAATGAATCCTGGCTTGAGGGGAGGAGAAAAAAAAAGCTGTAAAAGACTCTTTACAACAACTAGGGATGTATGAATATAGAATGGATATTAGATGATAGAATTATAATTAATTTTTTTAATGTGATAATGGTGTTTATGTAGAAGAAAGTCCTTAATTTTAGGAAATGCATGTTTAAATATTCAGGGTTTATGTGCCTTAACGTTAAATCTAAGTGGTAAGTATACATATGGTTTCACTGTTACTATTCTTTCAATTTTCTTATATGTTTGAATGTTTTCATAAATAACGTTTGAAAAAATCTAATGCACATTTAGAAAGAAATGTGCTGTGCTAGAAGTAAATGAGCTTTAGAGTCAGAGAGATCTGTATTCCAACGTTGACTCTGCTATCTCTGGGACCTTCTTACCTAACATCATCCCTGAACTCATTTTTTCAGAAGCTGGTAACAGTAACAAATCAACAAAAGTTAGTTCCCTCCTTCCTTCCCAAAGGATACCAAGTATTGTCTCTCCCTCACTCATACACCTGGACAGCAGACCAAGCTCCTTCAGAGTCTTACATTGCTAGTTCTCTCTTTTCCCCCTTTCCAGACTCCAGACAAAGGCCTCATCCAATTCCCTTTAGAGGCAGAATCTTCTCCAAACCCTGCATATTCTCTTCACATATTACACTTTTTCCTTCTAGAGCCACATGGGGAATCTTGAGAGAGAAGGAAGAGAAGTCAATAATAGAGAAATAAATAGAGGAAGAGCAAAGCTGCACCTTTTTATCAGAGCCTCCTGTAAATTCATAATATTTAAATATTTGATAAAGTCCTACAGTAGAAAAAGACAGGGAACTAGTTATGTATTGAGCATCTACCATGTGCCAAGAACTGCGTTAGGCACAAATTATTCCAATTAATCAGCAAAAAAGCCCAAATTATTAGAAAAGTTAAGTAACTTGGCAAGGATAAGGTTGTATGACTCTCAAGCCCATACAGGCTAGTCATCACTACTGCTAGAGTAATTTCAAATACCTACCATTTTTATGGAAATTACAAAAGGACACCTTTCTTAAAATTTGGAATTACGTAATGACATAAATCAATTTGCAAAAAGTATTTTCCTAACAAGATTTCATGAGTCAAACCCATACAGCTCAGGTGGTGGTAAAGAATAACAATCCATTAAAACTGTGTCCATACAGGATTCATTCATTCTATCTAAGATGACACAGATTCAACTAACAACTCATCTAATGTTTCCACTCCCTTGACTGGCTGATTCATATATTTATGCAGTTTTTGTTTGGATGAGGTATAAGACCTAGAGCCCAAGCCTCGAGATGTGACTTATCCAAGGATTATATAACTAGTTGGTATTAATGAACTGCCATCAAGGCAATTCCTACTCCTAGGAACCACCTCACAGGGTTTCTAAGGCTGTAATCTTTACAGAAGCCGACTGCAACATCTTTGTCTCGCACAGCAGCTGGTGGGTTTGAACTGCTGACCTTTCAGTTAGCAGCCAAGCACTTAATCACTGTGCCACCAGGGTATTAATGGGAGTTAAAAACACCATTTTCTCTATCTTGCCTGACTTCCTGCTAACAGAACTAAGCAGACAACTGAGTTGAATCATACCTGAGCGGTACACATAGACCCTGTTTCAATAATGGAGGACAAAGGACAGAGCCAGTATGCCATATGCCACCAAAAACCCCACGTTACAGATGTCCAAGATAGCTCACCTCTGTTAGGTTCCTGGTAAACCTGCACTTTGCCCATCTCCACCCCCAGCCGCCTAGAGAAGAAAAAGGGGGGAAAAGCTGAAAAGGTAACAGAATACACTTAATATCTTTACTATTAAAGGATGATTCATATATGGATTTAAAAAATCAAGGAATTCTTACAGTAAGATAAAATGTCAATATTAAATGTCTGTCACTCCACTACTTCACCCATTCACCCCCACCCCAGGTCTACCCAACAAAGCCCTACATGGTCTAACTCTACGACCATCTTCCCTGTGTTCACTCAACCTATTTTCTGTTCCTGAAACAAACCAATTCCCCCACACCACAGGGCCTTTGAATCTGCTTTTCACTCTTCCTGAGGGTTCCCAGATCTTCACTCGTGGCTCAATCCAGTTTCAAAATCCAAGTATACCCCCATAGTTTCAAAGGCTAAAGCAAAACAACTTGCCCCGTCATTACTTTGATACAATTTTCTTCACAGCATTTCTCAACATTGAAATTATCTTGTTTACCTGCTTCTTGTCTGGCTCCTCTACTAAAATATAAATTTCATGAGGAGGAAGGATCTTGACTGGCTTACTCACTACCAATCCCCAACATCTAGCTCAAGGCCTAGTACCCAGTAGGGGTTCAATAAATATCTAATGAATATCTAAAATTATACCAAATGACAAGCTATTAAAGGTTTTCATCTAGTATACTTTCACTATTCTTTTTACTCTAATAATGCTATGCAAACGCAGCACTTAACATAATCCCTGGGCACACAGAGGCACTCCATAAATGTCTGCCAAGTAAATATTTAGAGAGTAGTTATATATAACAAAAAGTTAGTCTTCAATATACACAGTTGAATCACAAGTTAATTATGAGATATCTGCTTTCAGGTTTAACCATCAGTGGTAATCCAATTATCAAATTTAAAACATCACATAAAGGATATTCATTTTAATGGTAAGATCATAACTCACTCAGCAATCTTCTTCGAAAGCTCCATACATGATGAATTCGAATTTGCTGAAAACAATACCAGACCTCCTTTGGTTATGTTCATCTTGGTTTCTAATTCAGATGGTGCCACACAAAACATCAAAACCTTTTTGATTTTCCAATTCTCAAAGCCTAGAAGGATTAAAACATATTAAGAACTGCATATAACTCAGAAGATTACGGAATTATTTTTATTATTTTTTAGCAAATGACTTGAGCTGAAGAAAAATAGTTCTCACAATAATGGTATCTTTTATATTACACATATAATGTTCACTTGCATTTTAGGGTTCTAAGTTTATGGAAATGTTATTCCATGACTTAAAAAGTTTTCATGACCACTTGGGAATAAATGATACACTTACAAGAAAGGTGGAGCTGAAGAGCTCAGAGAAGCTGACAGGCTAGACTTAATATTTTACTGTTTGCTGCTGAAAGTCAATTACGGACAACCTCTTTTTATTCTCTGACAAATTCCTCCTGGATTAACACACAGAAAAATGGTAGAGCCATTAGCAAGACATGGACTGATTGATCGTTAAACAAAGAATAAATGACCCAGCTATGCTCAGCTTTACCTATAATATCTGTTTACCATAAAACCAGGTCAGTTGGCTACCTCAAATACCTGGGTCATGTCTAAAACTGACCTTATCATCTTCATTCCTCAACTGGAACACAAGGTTGACTAAAGAAGCCGCTCTCTGGGCTTAGTGCCCTTATCACACAGTAAGGGAGCTGGACTAGACGCAGTGGCAGCCATCTAGTAGGTGGTGGGGTTGGAGCACCTCTGCAGCAAGTACACTGTGTTCCCTCACTCTTGGGTTTGCCTGCAATGGCTTTGAGAAAACTGGTTGTTGTTGCTGTTGTTGTTGTTATGTGCCGTGGAGTCAGACCTTCGGGAAAACTGGTAGAGATCATAAAAGGGCTAAAGCCTAGCCAATCTTTCCTGTTTTAGTTACATCAGTAACTAACACATTCCCCCTGTAAAAATTCAAAACATTACAGTTAAGGCTAAAGTTACCACCCCTAAACACAGGTACCTCCCCACCTTCCAGTAAATGATGGTTCTTATTAATTTGGTGTGGACCTTGTCACACCTTTTCTACAAATTCACATACATATGCCCCCAAAGAAAATACATATAAAAAAGGTACATTTCTAACATAAAAAGGTAACATCATATAAATCTATCATTTGCCTCTCCACTAAACAATGTATTTTGACAATCTATGTTAGAAAATATAGACCTATTTTGTTCTTTTTAATGTAGAGTATGTTTCCCCACAGATGGTCTCGTAAGGGGCATTTCTGATGATCCAAGGTTCCACAACAGATAACATGGTGACTACAAAAGAAATCACCTTGTGCCTACAAATCACAAACAGAAACATAGGTTCAAGTGACCAAAGCCCCATGAGACCAAGGGAGACCACTGGTGTCCACCACAGAGTGTGCCTTTACAGCAGGGATTGGAAAATTCCAGCCTGCAGGCCAAACAGGTCCCATTTTTGTAAATTAAATTTTACTGGAGCACAGCCACACTCATTTGTTGGCCTAAAAAACAAACTCACTGCCATCCAACTCATAGTGACCCCCACTGGGTTTCCGAGGCTGTAAATCTTTATGGAAGTAGATCGTCCCATCTTCCTTCCACAGAGGGACTGGTAGGTTTGAACTGCCAACTGGTTAGCAGTCAAATGCCTTATGCACTGTGCCACCAGAGTTCCCATTTGTTGGCCCAGAAAGCCTACATTACTTATTTTCTGGCCTTTCCTGAAAAAGCTTGCCGAACAGTGCTTTAGGGTACAGTGTGGTATATCTGCCAAGGCAAGTGAGAACAAGGCAGAGTGGTCAATATAAAATAAAGAAATAACATAAAACCATCAATACTTAGAGCTGGAAAGGATTTTAGATCTCTCTCGATCAATGTATGTCTGTGTCTAATAACAGAGGCTGCTAGTCTGGGAAAGGAAATAAAAACTGAATTTACTCTCATCATAAATACAGACTTTGGAGTCAGACTTATGCTTGCATCTTAGCTCCCATTTTATGATAGCTTACTTTAAGTACTTGCCAAAGTTACTTAACCTTTCTTAGCCTCCCTCCCCTCATCCATCTAACTGTGAAGACTGACTACACAGGGTTACTATAAAATTAAAAATTTCTGTAAAACACTTACCACAGTGCCCAGCATATAGCACACAACTAAAAAATGGAAACTACATGAGTCAAACACTAATATCTTTCCAAAAAACCCACTGCCATAGAGCCGACTCCAAGGCTGTAAATCTTCACAGATGCACCAGAGTTCCTGCTAGTACCTTAGGGGTCACTGCCATTGAGTCGTTCCCAATTCATAATGACCCCTCCTTGGGTTTCTGAGGCGGTATCACTATGGAAGTAAACTGCCCCACTTTCTTCCGAGGAGTGGCTAGTGGGTTTGAACCGCCAACCTTCTGATTAGCAGTCAAATGCCTTAGGCATTATGCCATCAGAGCTCCCACCTAAGGGTATGGGCAGGAAAAGATCTTAGAGGAAGTTCTGTCCTGCTCCCCTTATTCTGACATTTGAAGCCTATCTCCAGCATCCCAGAGGCCTGGTAGCACAGTGGTTTAAGTGTGCAGCTAACTGAAAGGTCAATTTGAACCTATTAGCCACTTCACAGGAGAAAGATATGACAATCTGCTTCTGTAAATACATAAAGCATTAAAAACCCTCTGGAGCAGTTCTATTGTTCTGTAGGGTCACCATGATTCAGAAACAACTCGACAGCAATAGGTTTGGGTTAGGTTCCCAGCATTCATGCCAAGGAACCAATCCCAGGGCCTAATGCCCATAATCCTCTGAAGGCCCATCCATTCCAAATTCTTCCTTAGAACATGCTGAGATTGCTCTCCCTGAAGCCTCCACCCACTAGTCCCTGCCCTTACCTTGAAGGTTTGTGGGAAAACAGACAATTCCTCCTACACAGGAGAGCTTTCACCCTACCTCAGGACAGCTCTCTTGCCTGTGTAACCACCTCTCCAGGATATTTCCCAGAGCCTTCCTTATCTGTCATAGTTAAATAATGGAATCTTAGGCATAGGGCCTAAGACATTTGACTGCTAACCAGAAGACTGGCAGTTCACACCCACCAGCCATTCCTTGGAAGGAAGGTTGGGCAATCTACTTTCCGCGTGATACTACCTCAGAAACCCAACAAGGGGTCCCTATGAGTCAGGCGCGACTCAACAGCATGTAACAACATCATCCTAAGACCACTCTTAAAATGACAGTAGGGAGGGTGAGGAGAGAGAGTCCATCCGTCTGCAGAGACTAAGGAAATGGTTACCAATACAGTCCTGTTTGGTGACTATTTGAGTCCCTCGCTAGTCAAACATTGGGGGTGTTTTAGCTGTTTTCCATTAGAAATTCAGGTTGCACTTTTTACCAATGCCATGCTTCAAGAAAACATTATTCTCAAGAAAACACTTCCATTTATTCCCTCAAACTAGAGTTGCTTATACATTTAAAATGTGTTAACAATTATTTATAACACACATGAAAACATAGCCTTTTCAAAGAATCTAAAAATCTTATAAAAAGCAAATCATATTCCTCTTTGAATGAGATTTGTTAATCTGTTAAATATCATGAATGGAACCACACCAAGACAGATCAATGCCTGATAGGTATTTCATAGCCATTTACCCATATTTCAAACGAGGAAGGGCTGGCATTAAAGCATGTCTGTTATTTTCCCTCTAAAGCACCCACTGACTGTTCCAGAGCAATTCCTATGTAACAATGCTGAGTAGTGAGAGTCTTGGTTTTGCCTTCGGTGATTTACAAGGCTGGGCTGGTAACTTGGCTTCTCTGGGCTTTAGCATGTCCCTTCTGGACACACAGTGGCTCAGCGCAACAGAGATGTTTTTACTTTTACATTCTTGGCTGTACCCCAGTGCCTAGAGTACTGGCACAAGCTTGTTGAATAAAGCCTGACCTCAATGACTCCAATGATTAACAACCAAAAACGTAAAGCAGTTTATAAAACAACTGAAAGGCATCATAAAGTATAAAGGATTATTTTTGTCATCAATGTACCTCACTCAAAGAAAATTTGCCTTTTTATGTCAATATTGAGAGTCTAAAGAGCAAAAAATCTAACTCAATCTTCTACTCCTCTGTGATCCCACAATCTGGCTCCTTTCAGCATTTGAACACTTCCTTGTAACTAACATTTACTGAGCATTTTAGTACACACCACAGAGCTCTGGTAATACGGTGATTAAAGCAGTCAGCTGCCAACCAAAAGCTTTGTGGTTCAAACCCACCAGGTACTCCACAGGAGAAAGATGAGGCAGTCTGCTTCCATGAAGATTTACAGCCCCTGAATGATCAGGTATGTCTAGGCAGGGGGAACTATACCCACGACCATGTATAGGGTTAGCAGACAATGTTTCTACATGTGTATTTGTATGTGGTGTATGTGCATATTTGTATGTCTGGGTGTACAGTAGAGCTGACAAGGGACAACGTTGTGGTGGCTTCTCAGCCACAGCCAGCTACCCGGAGGGAGTGAGTAGTTGGACCTGTGGGCTCAGGACCATGGTCACTGGGGACATCATGCTCAAATGGCATAACATACTACACAAAAACACTGTTCTAAACCCTAATTTGGTGAGTAGCTACAGGGGTCTTAAACACTTGCAAGTAGCCATCTAGATACAATGATGGGTCTCTACTCATCCGGAGCAGAGAAGAATGTAGAAAACCAAAGACACATAGAAATAATCAGTCCAAAGGATTGGTAGACCATGCAATTCTCAGCCTATATGACCATGTGACCAAAAGAACTAGATGGCACCCAGCTACCAATGTCAACCACTTGGAGGGGGATCAGTACAGGAGATACTGGATAGAACAATGTGGAACAAAACTCAAAATCATTTAAAAAAAAAAAAAAAAAAAAAAAAACACCAGGCTTGCTTATCTGACAGAGCCTGGTGAGACCCCTAAGACCATGGCCCTAGTTACCCTTCAGGTCTGGAACTGAACTCACTCCTGTGGCTTTTAGCCAAACAATAGACAGGCAAATGGGGTGAACATTCACATGAGGAAGACACACTCCTTGAAGCAACAAATCCTGGAAGAACAGAAGGGCAGTGTTTGCACCGGGAGTCAGCTGGGGGCAGACTGGGGCAGGAGGGAGTGGGGAGTGGGGGGGTGGGGAGACACAGAAGTGCATGAGAGGGAAGGCCACAGGACAGGGAAGAGAGCTGTTACACTGTGAAGAATTGCAATCAATGTCATGAAACAAATTGTGTATTAAGTGTTATGTGGAAAATGAATTTGTTCTGTACATTTTCACCCAAATCACAATAAAAATTAAAAATAAAATAAATTAAAAATATATATATTTACAGCCTTGGAAACCCTATGCGGGGCAGGTCTACTCTGTCCTACAGGGTAGCTATGAATTGGAATAGACTTGATGGGAATGGGTTTGGGTGGGTTTTAGTACACACCAGACACTGGGCTGAGTGTTAAGTCTTAAAACAACCCAATGAAATAACAGAATTAAATCCATTTCACAGGTGAAGGAAGTGCGGCTTAGAGATTAAAAAATAAAATAAAAAAAACATACTCTGGGCCACATGACTCATAAGTTGCAGAAACTTTTATCTCCTCCACAGTCTGATTTACAATGGTTACATTTAAATGTAACCTGTCTCAACACAGTATAAAAATGACTTGAGACCAGGGCTGAATCCCAAAGTAAGCATGGAACTCACATGACTTATGAACAAGTCCATTGTAAACGTGTCATGGTTGGAAGGTAATTTATATCATGTATCATAAGAGATGCTTAAATTCAATTCAGTATTTCCACTTCTGGAAATTTATCCCAAGGAAAAAAGCTGTCCAGTGATGCTCTCTATAAGGTATGTTAAAATAAGGAATACTGGACACATGTAAAGACTCCCTACTGGGGTAATTAAGTAAAATTCAGAATGCAGATTCAATGTAAGTAAAAATAGTGTTTCTTCAGACTATTCCAAAATGCTGAACTGCATCTCTTCTCATCACAACTCAGTAGTAATGGTACAGACCAGTCCAGGAAAGAAATCCAAACCAAAGGTTATGATTCAGTGGAGCTCAATAATGTAGGTGAATTATTGCTGTTTGTGCATTTAAATTTGTTAAATGGTAGAGCTCACACTTCCTCGTGCCCGGAATGCCTATTTCGCATTTCCATACCGCTCACAAAGACTAAACACAAACTGGACCCATTTTAGCATTTAAAAAAAAATCGTTATGATTCCTGTACTAATAATCGGGCAAAACATTTTAACGCGGAATACGAACTAAAATGACACTATGGTTCTCCCTCAACCTTTGCAAAGGTGAAAACACCCTTTTTGGGTAACAGAAACAAAAAACACCCTTTTTGGGTAACTGGTCACTACCAACCAGTCCAGCCAAGTTGACAAGGGGCACTGTCAGACCCTGGATCGAGATGGCTGGTTCTGGGACTTGTCTTCTGAACTGCTCAAATGCAGATTAACTGAGGCTCGACCCCGCAACGGCGCGTCTGGAGGGACGGCCCCCGGGGACCCGCAGGTCCAGGTCCATTTTCCCCGCCCGCCCAAGAAGGAAGAGGGAGGGAGGAAAAGGCAGAGGGCTCCCGGCCGCAGCCTCGGTGCGAGACGCCCCCCTCCCGCTGC
Source organism: Orycteropus afer afer (assembly GCF_000298275.1). Taxonomy (NCBI): domain Eukaryota; kingdom Metazoa; phylum Chordata; class Mammalia; order Tubulidentata; family Orycteropodidae; genus Orycteropus; species Orycteropus afer. The sequence goes on along the minus strand of NW_006921667.1, from coordinate 9,112,533 downwards.
CGTGGCCGGCACCCAGGCCCGCCCGCCGCTGCCGGAACCCTGCATCCCGGTCGCCTACCTGGCCCTGACCCCAGCCCCAGCCCCGCTGTAGCCTCCCGGGCCCAAGGGAGAAAAGCGCTGGGTGCCCAGGCGGCGTTTCTAGGAACAAAATGGCGAGGCCATGCGCAAACGGCGTCCGCAGAGACAGTGAACACTGTAGGCGGGGCCTGGGCGGGGCCAGACCTGGGACTAAGAAGGCAGCTGGTCTAGTGCCGTAGGCGTTACCCACCCGAAAGGAAGGGGCTGAGCCTTCCGGTCCAGGGCGAGGGGTGGAGCCAGGCCTGCAGGAGGGGCGGGGCTGCCAGGACCTGTACTTCTGAGCCACTATTGTGGCTAAGGGGCATGTGGTTGTTGTCTTTGCACCCTTGAAAACACTATAGGAATATGCACCAACAGCAGAAGAGAAGCCAGATGATTGGGACCTTCTAAAAATTAAATTTTTATGTGCTTCCAAAGACTTCTCCAAAAGAGTCAAGAGATCCTACGGATTGGGAAAAACTATTCGGTAATAACATAGCTGACAAGGGACTTATCTCTAGAATTTATAGAAAACTTAAACAACTCAATAACAAAAAGACAAACAATCCAATTAAAAAATGGGCAGAAGACATGAATAGACACTTCACCAAGGA
>NW_006921667.1:9108295-9110268 GCF_000298275.1 Orycteropus afer afer | reverse complement strand
GAGAACAATCATGGGAGAAAGAAGGGCTGCTTATGCACAGGGAGGCAGCTCAGGGGGCAGGAGTGCATGGAAGGATGGACACAGGAAAGAGGTAACTATGGGGAGGAAGTGGGATGGGAGCTGTTGCATTGTGGTAAACTGTGGTCAGTGTCATGAGACAAAGTATATGTGAACTGCTGTATGGAAAGTGAATTTGCTCTGTAAATCTTCACACAAATCACAATTAAAAAAAAAAAAAACCACTATGGGGCAGTTCTACTATGTCCTATAGGCCTCCTATGAGTCAGAATCAACTAGATGGCAGTGGGTTTTGGTTTGGGTTGTTGTTCTTGAACCATTGGTTCATTGGTGGTGGTAATGTAACCTAAGAGCTCAGCTCCTAACCCAAAGATTTGCGGCTCAAACCCGCCAGGCTGCTCCATGTGAGAAAGATGTAACAGTCTGCTTCCTCAAATATTTACAGTCCTGGATACCCTGTGGGGCAGTTCTACTGTGTCCTATAGGATCACTGTGAGTTGTCTAATGGGGAAAAAGAGACCCCAGATTCAAACAGGTTCAATAGAGACACTTTTATTAACCTTTGGACAGGACAAAGACAAAACAAAGATAATCATCCTAGATAAGGAATATGATCAGCATGAGAAAGCTGAATGGAATCCACTGATCCATGGTGATGTGGCTAATTATATTGTTGTTGTTATTTGCTGTCTAGTCGCCCCCGACTCATAGCGACCCCTCCTTGGGTTTCCAAGGCAGTATCACTTCGGAAGTAGGATTGCCCAACCTTCCTTCCGAGGAGTGGCTGGTGGGTTTGAACTGCCAACCTTCTGGTTAGCAGTCAGGTGCCTTAGACACTATGCTACCAGAGCTCCTAATTATATAGGATTTTTTAAAACAAGGCAGTCATCACAAAATCATGATTGATGGTAGATAAGAGTTGTCACCGTTGCAGGCAGGACTACAGAACCAGGGGAAAGACCATGATTGGGACACGTACATAATTGAGATAGAAAAGGGTTACAAGATTGGTTCAGAGTCTTGACTACCCAGCCAGTGTGGTGGTCCTGGATAGGCTGTGACTCATGACCCTGCAGCCTGAGTCTTAGCTACAAGGTGGCTACCAAACAGTACCAAGACCTCAACCTTTATTTCAATTAGAAAAAGACACTCTCAGGCACTTTCCCTAGTTTCTTGTGTGAGTAGAATCTACTTTCAACCATACTCCTCTTGAACAGGGAGCTCTAGTAGTGTGGTGCCTAAGGCACTTGACTGCTAGCCAGAAGACTGGAGGTTCAAACCCACCAGCCATTCCTTCGGAAGGAAGGTTGGGCTATCTACTTCCATAGTGATATCCCCTCAGAAACCCAAGGAGGTGTCGCTATGAGTCAGGTCTGACTCGAGGACTTGACAGCACATAACAACAACAACAACACCTCTTGAAGAGGAGCTCTGGTGGCGTAGTGCCTAAGGCACTAGACTGCTAACCAGAAGCCTGGAGATTCAAACCCACCAGCCACTCCTCAGAAGGAAGGTTGGTCAGCCTACTGCCATAGTGATACTGCCTTGGAAACCCATAGAGGTTTCACTGTGAGTTGGATCTGATGCCACAGCAGTGGTTGCTTGTGTTTTTTGCCTCTTGAAGGCAAACTGCCCCTCCCTAGGTTTGTCCTAGAACTTGTCTGTGCGTAGCCATTATGCTGGCTTAATGGTCAAAAAGAACCCAAATGGTGTCTGAAACTCATGTCAAGCCTCAAAATGGAGTTAGGGCTCCCACTGCAAGAACACCACCTAGCCATATAGTCAAGGCCCAGAACCAATCCTGTAACTCTTTTCTACTTTCAATCATGTACGTATCCCAATCATGGTCTTTTCCTTGCTTCTGTAGTCCTGCCTGCAACAGTGATGAATAGATCTGCCACTGACCATGATTCTGTGATGATTCTCTCTCTCTCTCTCTCTCTCTCTCTCTCTCT
>NW_006921667.1:9103561-9107585 GCF_000298275.1 Orycteropus afer afer | reverse complement strand
TTCTTTATATTGAGATGTAATCCATACTGCAGACTGTAGTCTTCAGTCTTTGTCAGCAAGTGCTTCGAGTTGTATTCACTTTCAGTAAGTAAAGTTCTGTCATCAGCGTATAGCAGTTGTTAATGAGTCTTCCTCCAATCCTGATGCCACGTTCTTCTTCATATAGCCCAGGTTCTCAGATTATTTGCTCAGCATACAGATTTAGTAAATATGGTGAAAGGATACAAGCCTGAAAGACTCTCTTCCTGATTTTCAACTATGTAGTGTCTCCTTGTTCTGTTTGAATGACAGCCTCCTGGTCTATGTACAGGTTCCTCATAATCAACTATTCTGGAATTCCCATTTTTCTCAATGTTATTCACAATTTGTTATGATCCACATAACTGAATGCTTTTGCATAGTCCATAAAACATAAGTAAACATCATTCTGGTATTCTTTGCTTATAGCCAAGATCCATCTGACATCAGCAATGATATCCCTGGTTCCACATCCTCTTCTGAATCCAGTTGCATTTCTGGAAGTTCTCTGTCAATGTACTGCTACAACTGTTTTTGAATTATCTTCAGTAATATTTTACTTGCATGTGATATTAATGATACTGTTTGATAATTTTCACATTCTGTGGAATCACCTTTCTTTGGAATGATTACAAATATGGATCTCTTCCAGTTAGTTGGACAGGTAGCTGTCTTCCAAATCTCTTTCCACATCTCTTGGCATAGCCAAGTGAGTGCTTCCAGTGCAGTATCTGTTTGTTGAAACATTTCAATGGGTATTCCGTCAATTCCTGGAGCCTTGTTTTTCACCACTTTCTTCAGTGCAGCTTCAACTTCTTCTTTCAATACCATTGGTTCTTGATCATATGCCACCTCCTGAAATGGATGAACATCGACCAATTTTTTTTTGGTACAGTGACTCTGTATTCCATCCATCTTCTTTTGATGTTTCCTGCATCATCCAATATATTGCCCGTAAAATCTTTCAATATGCAACTTAAGACTTCAATTTTTTCTTCAGTTCTCTCAGCTTGAGAAATGTTGAGCATGTTTTTCCCTTTTGGCTTTCCAACTCCATGTCTTTGAACATTTCATTATAATAGACTTTATCTTGTTGAAATGCTCTTTGAAATCTTCTGTTCAGCTCTTTCATCTTGTCATGTCTTCCATTTACTTTAGCTACTCTCCACTCAAGGGCAAGTTTCAGAGTCTCTTCTGACATCTATTTTAGTCTTTTCTTCCTTTCCTGTCTTTTTAATGACCTTTTGCTTTCTTTATGGATGATATTCTTGATGTCATCCCACAATTCATCTGGTTTTCGGTTATTGGTGTTCAATGCATCAAATCTATTCTTTAGATGGTCTCTAAATGCAGGAGGGATATATTCAAGGTCATATTTTGGCTCTCGTGGGCTTGTTTTAATTGTCTTCAACTTCAAGTTGAACTTGCATATGAGCAGTTGATGGTCTGTTCCACAATCAGCTCCTGGCCTTGTTTTGGCTGAAGATAACTGAGCTTCTCTGTTGCCTCTTGCCACAGTTTTAGTCAATCTGATTCCTGTGTACTCCATCTGGCAAAGTCCATGTGTATAGCTGTCATTTGTGTTGTTGAAAAAAGGTATTTATAATTAAAAAGTCGTTGGTCCTGCAAAATTCTATCATGCATTCTCCAGCATTATTTCTGTCACCAAGGCCAAATTTCCAACTGCCAGTGATTTTTCTTTGTTTCCAACTTTTGCATTCCATTCACCATGATAATCAGCCCATCCTGATTGCACATTCAGTCAATTTCAGACTACAGAAGTTGGTAAAAATTTGAAGTTGCATAAATTTGAGTAATAGTAGTACTACTGGCCTTTTCTTGTAGGCATGTGGATATTATCCTATCACTGACAGCATTGTATTTCAGGATAGATCTTGAAACATTCTTTGTGGCGATGAATGCCACGCCATTCTTCTACATTTTGTCATTCCTGGCATAGTAGATCATATGGTTGTCTGATTCAAGATGGCCAAAACCAGTCCATTTCAGCTCACTAATGCCTAGGATATGAATCTTTATGCATTCCACTTCATTTTTAACAACTTCCAATTTTCCTAGATTCATATCTTGTACATTCCATGTTCTGATTATTAATGGATGTTTGTAGCTGTTTCTTCCCATTTTGAGTCATGCCACATCAGCAAAAGGAGGTCCCAAAAGCTCTAGTTTATCCACATCACTAAGTCAGCTCTACTCTGAGGAAGCAGCTCTTTCCTAGTTGTATTTTGAGTGCCTTCCAACCTGAGGGGCTCATCTTCCAGCAACAGGACAATGTTTCAGGGCTATTCATAAAGTTGTCCAGTAATATATCAGAGAGTGTTTTGCTTCATAAGGTTTTCCCTGGCCAATTCTTTGAGAAGTGGATGGCCTCTTCCTTCTTCTGAGTCTGTCATACTCTGTAAGCTCTGCTGAAACCTGTCAACCATAGGTAACCCTGTTAGCATTTGAAACACTGGTGGCATAGCATCCAGCCTCACAGCAACACACAAGCAATCACAATACAACAAACTAACAGACAAGTTTGTTTTCCTTAGCTGTTTCTACTAGCAGCCATGATATATTCAATATTCTTTGCCAACACCATAATTCAAAGGCATTGATTCTTCCTCAGTCTTCCTTATTCTTTGTGCAGGTTTCCTATGCATAAGAGGTGATTGAAAATACCATGACTTGGTTCAGGCGTACCTTATTCTTCAAAGAGACCTCTGGTAAAAATGGCATAAGGGAGGAATCTGACCTCCTCTAACTTCACAAGGATTGAGGAGAATTAAGATCAACAGCTCAAGGCTGATTCCTATCAGGTGGAGTTCAGATATGCTTCCTTCCTTCAACCTTTTACCAATTCTGACAGCTACCATCCCTCCTGTGGCACTCTACAACTTCTCTGCTAGGTTTGATAATTCATTGCAATGGCCACACAGAACACAGACCATATTCATAGTAATAGGGTTTATTAGGGAAGTAACAGTTTACAATTCAGGGTCAGAAACTACGCAGGATACAGTTCTTCAATCAGGACAACCTCTTCTCAGCATATGCAGTCATGCCTCTCTCTGGCCCTCAGTCTCTCAGCCCCATAGCCCCTTGGCCTCAGCTCTGCTCAAGCAAGTGATACAAACCTCTTTAACTCAGTTGATAAGTTCTCAGAGGCACCCCACTCTGCCAGAAGCCTCCTGCCTTAAAGCATTCAGCTTTCTCACTCCATGGGCCAAGAAGCCCACTGCTTTTTCTGATGGTCTCTTGGTTCTGCTGCTGCCATTCTGATGCCACTTCTCATGATCTGTCACCATCTCTGATGTCACAGCTGTCTCCTGGATCAATGAGGTCCAAATAGATCGCAGGTCCAAAGGACATGCCTCACTCCTGTCCCTTCTTTCTTGATGGTTGTTAGATTTCCCCTTTTCCACTTCTGGGATGGCTCATTTTAAGCCAAACAGGACAGCAATAATGACAAATCCCCACATCAAGGCTCCACACCTTATTTCCATGGTCCCACCCACAAAAAGTACCATGTTCCTTATTTATATTATTACCAAGCTAACCATTCTCCTTGGTAGGCCTCAAGCAACTCACATTTGCACAGTCCTACCCAGTCACTTGGTAGGACTTACAAAGCCTGTGGCTAAAAGGACCATGTTCTGGTTACTTAGTGCCGCTCTGACAAGAATATGCCACAAATGGGATGGCTTGAACAAACAGGAGTGTGGTAGTTTGGTTTGTGTGTCAACTTGGCTGGGCCTGGTGAGTGGCTAGGCAGCTGGTGGTAGTTAATCCCCATGAGGAGACTGGCAATCAGCTCCATGATGGGATCTACCACAAGCAGCTGGGTAGCTGATTTTGGGTATGTGGTATGCTTACTGTATACAAGGAGAAGCTTAGAAAATGGTCTCTAGGGGGTTCCGGCAAGATGGCGGACTAGGCAGAAAGACTGCACAGACCCTCTTCAACAAAGAAAAGGGAAACCAATTAACACAGACACAGAAGA
>NW_006921667.1:9096443-9099936 GCF_000298275.1 Orycteropus afer afer | reverse complement strand
CACCCAGCCCCTAGAGCCTGGCACTTTGAACTTGGACTTAAAGCCTCCAAATTATAAGAATAAACTCAAGTTTGTTTAAGCCATCCCATTTGTGGTATATATTCTTGTCAGAGCAGTACTAGGTAACCAGAACAAGGAATTTATACTCTTTCAATTGGGGAGGATAGAAGTCTGAGTTCAAAGGGCCAGGCTTTAGGAGGTAGGTCAAAGCCCCTCAACCTTGGGCTTCAGCTCTGCCTCCTGCTCCTGGCCCACTGAAGCTAGAGGCTTTTCTTCACTCAGAGAGCTACTGGCTGGTGAGGCTGACAAACCCAAGGTCGACAAACAAAATGACACAGTCCTGATGTTACCAAACCACATGGCAGGCCATTAATTCAAGTCCATTGAAAGTCCCAAGGTCACCAGAGCATGGCAAGCTACCAAAGACCATTCACAAAGCTGCTTCTTATATACAGGAAGCAGACCACATACCCAAAGGCAGCTACTCAACTGTTCACAGTACATTCCACCATGGAGTTGATTACCAGTCTCATCATGGAGAATACTACATTCAGCTGCCCAGCCACTCAATCGGCCCAGGCAAGTTGACACACAAACTTAACCACCACAGTGGTTAAGGTGTCAACTTGGCTAAGCAATGATTCTCAGTGGTTTGGCATATATTATGTAATCATCCTACATTTTGTGATTTGATATGAGCAGCCAGTCAGTTGAAAGAGGACTTTACAGGGAATGTGGCTTGCATTAAATATATATGGATGTTCTGGTAAAGCACTCTCTCTCTCTTTGAATACTGCATTCTTCTTATCATCCTCTGACCTCCAGTTCTTGGGATATAAGCTAGCAGCCTGTCAGATTCACCAGCTCTTGCAAACTCATGAGCCTGCTACCTGACCTGTACATTTTGGGTTGATCAATGCAACCACACAAATTAGAAGCCTCCAGCCTACTGCCTGAATCATGAATTTGGGACTTCTTGCTAGCCTCCACAATTGCATGAGCCATTTCCTTGAAATTAATATGTATGTATTTAGGAGCTGTGGTGGTATAGTGGTTAAGGCATTTGGCTGCTAACCGAAAAGAATATGGTTCAAATCCACCAGCCACTCCACAGAAGAAAGGTAAGGCAGTCTGCTTCTTTAAAGATTTACAGCGTAGAATAGCAACTGGGATCTTAAATGTTTGCAAGTGGCCATCTAGATGCAATGATGAGTCACTCCTTGTCCAGAGCAAAGAAGAATGAAGAAAACCAAAGATTCATGGAAGCAATTAGTCCAAGTTACTAATTGCATCATACACCATGCAATCCTCAGCCTATATGACTATGAGACCAGAAGAACTAGATGGTGTCCATTCTACCACTGTCAACCACCTGTAGGGGTATCTATGTAGGAGATCCTGGATAGAGTGGGAGAACAATGTGGAACAAACCTCAAAATCCTGAAAAAAAAAAAAGGACCAGGTTTGCTGGTCTGATGGAGCCTGACAGAACCCCTACCTGCCCTTCAGGTCTGCAATTGAACCCACTCCTATGGCTTCAAGCCAAACAAAAGACAGGCATATTAGCTGAACATTTGCATTAGGTAGATACACTCCTTGGAGAGATCAGCCATGGGAGAGTAGAAGGGCTGTGTATGCACACGGAGACTGCTTGAAGGGTAGAATGCATGGGAGGGAAGTACACAGGGAGAAGGTAACTATGGGGAGGAAGTAGAAGGGGAGCTGTTGCATTGTGGGAAATTGCAGTCAATGTCACAAGACAAAGTGTATGTGAGCTGCTATATGGAAAGTGAATTTACTCTGTAAACATTCACCCAAATCACAATAAAAATTTAAAAAAAAGAAAAAGAAAGAAAGATTTACAGCCTTGGAAACACAATGGGGGTTGCTATGAATCAGAATCAACTAATTGGCAGTGAGTTTGGTTTGATTTTTGGTATACATATATATTTATATACATGCTTCACTGGTTTTGCTCCTCTAGAGAACGCAGCCTAAGACAATAACTATGCAAACAATGACAAACAGATTTCTTCTAGACTCTTGAATGCTGTTGTTGGAATAACTAAACTAGACTGGGAATAGGATCAAACATTTGGTTAATTACATTCTTCATGTGTGACATGTTTTGGGTAACATTACTAAATCCATTAGTGATGTAACTACAGTACTCAGTTTTAATTATATCACAAATTCTTCCTTGGGCAGCAGTGAGGATATATAAAACCATTCGATTTTGAGGGACAACCTTCTTCTTTTGGGTCATTACAGTGTTTAGTGCTAGAATACTGTTAGCATTGTCATTCAAGGCCAACTGAATTATTCAGAGTTTCAACGTGTGCTATAACATGTTCTAACCCAATAATTAAAAAAAAAAAACCTGTTGCCATCCAGTCAATTCCAACTCATAGAGATACCTATTGGGTTTCTGAGGTGGTAAATCCTTACAGAAGTATATTGCCCCATCTTACTTCCCTGCAGCAACTGGTGAAGCACCTAAATAGTCATATTTTCACTATTAGGTCCTGACTCATTGTGACCCTGTGAACAACAGAACGAAAAAATGTCTGGTTCAGTGCTACTCTCACAATTGTTGCTATGTTTAAGCCCACTGTTGCAGTCACTGTGTCAGTCCATCTCATTGAGAACCTTCCTCTTTTTTGCTGGTGCTCTACTTTGCCAAGCATGATGTCTTCTCCAATGACTGGTCCTTCCTGATAATATATGTCCAAAATACATGAGATGATGTTTCACCTTCCTCACTTCTAAGGAGCATTCTGGCTGTACTTCTTTCAAGACAGATTTATTTGTCCTTCCTAACAAAATGACAAACTAAATGAAAAATTAAAAATGATTCTATATCTACAGATAGAAATCCAGAATATTAATACTAAATTGTCAGAAATAGATAACACATTGAAAGGACAAAGGAGTAGAATTGATGCAATGGAGGACAGAATTGATGAGATTGAAGACAAATACCTGAATACTTCTTTAGAAAGGAATCAATCAGAAAAAAGATCAAAACAAAATGAAGAAAGCCTAAGGTTCATGTGGGATACCATCAAAAGGAATAACTTATGTGTCATTGGAATTCTGGAACAGGAAGAGAAAAATAAAACCATTGAGAAAATTGTCCAAGATTTGTTGGAGGAGAACTTCCCTGATATGCAGAAGGATGAGGATATATCCATTCAGGAAGTCCAACAAACCCCAAACAGAATAGATGCCAAAAGAAAAACACCAAGACATGTTATCATCAAACTCACCAAACCAAAGACAAAGAATCATGAGAGCAGCACAGGAAAAACAAAAAGTTACCTACAAGGGGCAACCAATAAGACTAAGCTTGGATTTCTTGACAGAAAGTGGGATGGTATATATATAAAACACTGAAAGTGAAAAATTTCCAATCAAGAATTATATACCCAACAAAATTGTCCCTCAAATATGATGGTGAAATTAGGACATTTCCAGATAAGCAGAAATTAAG
>NW_006921667.1:9092697-9095052 GCF_000298275.1 Orycteropus afer afer | reverse complement strand
TTTTGTGTATTTCATTGTACATAAATTATATTTCAATAAAATGCATTTTTTTAAAAAAAAGATAGATTTGTTTGTCCTTCTGGCAGTTGATGATGCATTCAATATTTTTCACCAACACTGTAATTTGAAGGCATCAATTCTTCTTCAGTCTACCTTATTATATATATATAGTCCAGCTTTCACATGCATATGAGGCAATTGAAAACACCATGGCTTGGGTCAGACGCATCTTAGTCTTCAAAGTGAGATCTTTGCTTTTCAACACTTTAAAAGATGTTTTTTTTTGCAGAAGATGTGCCCAATGCAATACATTGTTTGAATTCTTGAGTGCTACTTCCATGGGGGATTGATTGTGGATCCAAATAAAGGGAAATCCTTAACTTCAATCTCTTCTCTGTTTTATCATGATGTTGTTTATTGGTTCAGTTGTGAGAATTTCAGTTTTCTTTATGTTGAGGTATTAATCAATATTGAAGGCTTTGATCTTCATCAGTAAGTGTTTCAAGTCTCCATTGCTTTCAACAAACAAGTCTGTGTTACCAACTTTTCACAGGTTGTAATGAGTTATCCAACAATCCTGATACCACATTCTTTTCTCTTTTCAGATTAATTTTTTTACAGTTTATTTATTTATTTACTGTTATTTTCTCTTTTCATTTTTGCAGAGTTTCCTCCCCTGCCCTCCCACAAACAAAGAAAGTTTCCTTCCATATATAAACTTTTCCATGACTTCTTATCATAGTGAACAAATACAGTATTTGTCCTTCTGTGATTAACTTATTTCACTCAGCATAATGTCCTCCATGTTCATGCCCATTATGTGGTGTTTTATAGAGTCTTTATTATTCTTTCGGGTGGCATAGTATTCCATTGTGTGTATGTACCAAAGTTTGCTGATTCATTTTTCTGTTGATGAGCACTTAGGTTGTTTCCATCTCTTTGCTATTGTGAATAGTGCTGCAATGAACATGGCCATGCATGTAGCTGTTCTTGTCCTGGCTCTCACTTCTTTAGGCTATAAACCTAGAAATGGGATTACCAGATCAAATGATATTTCTAATTCCAACTTTTCAAGTAATTGCCATACTGCTTTCCCCAGTGGTTGTATCATTTTACAGTTCCACCAACAGTGTATAAGAGTCCCAATTTCTCCATATCCTCACCAGTGTTTATTTTCTGCCTTGTTGGGCTTTGCTATTAGTGGCAGGGCCAGATGGTATCTCGTTGTTTTCATTTGCATCTCTGTAATGGATAATGATAGTGAACATTTCTTCATGTGTTTGTTAGCCACCTGAATATCCTCTTTGGTGAAGTGTCTATTCATGTCTTCTGCCCATTTTAAAATTAGATTGTCTTTGTTGTTGAGGCGTTGGAGTTTTCTATAAATTTTAGAAATAATTTCCTTGTTATATATGTTACTGCCAAATATTTTACCCCAATCTATAGGTTCTCTTTTTACTCCTTTGGAGAAGACTTTGGAAGCACATAAAAATTTAATTTTTAGATGGTCCCATTCATCTACTTCGTTTTCTGCTCTTTGGGCATTTTGAGTTATGCTTGACAGCCTATTTATGCCATAAATTAGAGCCCCTAAATCTGCCCCTATTTTTTCCTTGAGGAACTTTATATTTTAGGTTTCACATTTAAGTCTTTGATCCATCCGGAGTTACTTTTTGTGTATGGTGTGAGGTATGGATTTAGTTTCATTTTTCTGCAAATGCATAACCAGCTTTGCCAGCACCATTTGTTAAAGAAACCATCTCTTCTCCTCTGTAGTGGATGTTAGCATTTTGTCAACGATCAGCTGACTATAGGTTGATGGATCTATGTCTAGGTTCTCAATTCTATTCTACTGGTCTATGTGTCTGTTGTCACAACTGTACCAGGCTGTTTTGACTCATGTGGCTGTATAGAAGGTCTTGAAATCCAGGAGTGTGAGACGTCCTACTTAGTACCTCTTCTTCAATTTTGTTTTGCTTATCCAAGGTCACTTTCTTTTCCATATAAAATTAGTGATTGATTTTTCCATATCCTTAAAGAATGTTGATGGGATCTGGATTGGGATGGCATTGAATGTATAGATTGCTTTGGGCGGTGTTGACATTTTGTCAATGTGCAAACTTCCTATCCATGAGCATGGTCTGTTCTTTCATCTATGTATATCTCTAATGGTTTCTTTCTTTCTTTCTTTCTTCATTGTGATTTGGGTTAAGGTTTACAGAGCAAATTCACTTTCCGTACAGCAGTTCACATATACTTTGTCTCATGACATTGACCATAGTTTACCACAATGCAACAGCTCCCCTCCCACTTCCTCCCCATAGTTACCTCTTCCCTGTGTCCATCCCTCCATGC
>NW_006921667.1:9084578-9085724 GCF_000298275.1 Orycteropus afer afer | reverse complement strand
TTTGATGGTATCCCACATGAACCTTAGGCTTTCTTCATTTTGTTTTGATTTTTTTTCTGATTGATCCCTTTCCAAAGAAGTATTCAGGTATTTCTCTTCAATCTCATTAATTCTGTCTTCCATCACAACAATTCTACTCCTTTGCCCTTCCAATATGTTATCTATTTCTAACAATTTAGTATTAATCTTCTGGATTTCTGTCTGTAGATTTAAAATCATTTTTAATTTTTCATTTATTTTGACTTTTTGTTCTTGTATTTTCTTCCAAAATTCTTCTAAGGTTTTTTCTGTGTTTTCTTTGATCTGTCTCTCAATACCTTGAAGATAACTAAATATAATTTTGAATTCCTTATCAGAGAGTTCCAATGCTGCTTCTCCCTCAGGGATGTGTTCTTTGTCTGTATCTTGCTCCCTTGTTTCTACCATTTTGTTTGTGTGGACTTGTTTCTACCATTTTATTTGTGTGGATTTTAAAATACCATTTTATTTATGTGGACCATTTCTTCTTTGTGTGGACTGTGATGATGGTCTGTTGTCTGCGAGGCATTCTGGCATTGTTGTATTTAGATCTTTGTTAACTGCTTGTGAAGAGCAGCCAAGGGTGATTCAGGCTTTTCTTGGTGGTTTTTTATCATTGGCCCATTGGTGGAGAAGGAGTTAGTGGCTCTTGCTCAGTAAGAGAAGTTGCAGGAGGTGTGGGTGTAGTTGTGTCTTATGGGGACTCTTGCTGTCTCCCACTCAGTTAGACCTAATTACAATTGAATAACCATCAAAAAACTGAAAGCACATGGACAAAAAACACCCCATGTAATCACACAGGTACAGTAACCAAAAAAAGAAAAAAGGGAAAAATGAGAAGAAAAAACAAGAAAACCTGCAATATCTGGGGATAGGGCACTAAGAGAAAAAGTAGAGAAGGAAAACAATGAAGGAAAAAAATGGGAAAAGTGAAAAAAGAAAAGCAAGGAATGGGGTTAACCACGAGATAATGGGGGAAAAAAAAAACACTTAAATTTAAAGAAAAAAAAAATTCAACCAAGAACAGGGAAAAGAAAAATTGCTGAAAACTAGGACCTGGGAGGGGAAGATTAAGAATAATAGTAAAAAGGACAAAAGTATTAATAATAATAGTTGTTTTAAAACAGA
>NW_006921667.1:9076955-9083887 GCF_000298275.1 Orycteropus afer afer | reverse complement strand
GGGTCCAAGATTATCTTCTGTGTCTGTGTTAATTGGTTTCCCCTTTCTTTGTTGAAGAGGGTCTGTGCAGTCTTTCTGCCTAGTCCACCATCTTGCCAGAACCCCCTCTAACTGTTTCTTGAAGCAGAGTTTTGTAGTTTTCTTTGTATAGGTTTTTTGTGTCCCTGGTAATATTTTTTCCCGAGTATTTTATTTTTTCGGTAGCTATTGTAAATGGTATTGATTTCCTTATTTCTTTTTCAGCAATCTCTTTGCTGGTGTAGAGGAGGAATCCAACTGATTTTTGTATGTTGATCTTATATCCTGCCACTATGCTAAATCTCTCAATTAGTTCCAGTAGATTTTTTGCTGAGTCTCTTGGGTTTTCTAGGTTTAAGATCATATCATCTGAAAATAAGGGTAGTTTTATTTCTTCCCTACCAATTTGGATGCCTTTGATTTCCCTTTCCTGCCTTATTGCCCTGGCTAGGACATCCAATACAATGTTGAATAGAAGTTGTGATAGAGGGCATCCTTGTCTGGTTCCTGTTCACAAGGGGAACAGTTTCAGTCTCCCTCCATTGTGAATAATGTTGGCTGTTGGTTTTGCATATATGTCCTTTATTATGTTGAGGAATGTCCCTTCTATTCCTATTTTGCTGAGAGTTTTGATCAGTAATGAGTTGTTCTTGTATGTGCCATCAAGTTGGACCCAACTCATAGCGACCCCTCCTTGGGTTTCGAGGCAGTATCACTATGGAAGTAGATTGCCCCATCTTCCTTCCGAGGAGTGACTGGAGGGTTTGAACTGCCAGCCCTCTGGTTAGCAGTCAAGTGCCTTTAGCCACTATGCTACCAGAGCTCCCTCAGTAATGAGTGTTAGATTTTATCAAATGCCTTTTCTGCATCAATTGATATGATCCTGTGGTTCTTTTACTTTGTTTTATTTATGTGATGGATGATGGTAATTGTTTTTCTATTGTTGAACCATCCTTGCATACCTGGTATGAACCCACTTCATCATAATGTATTATTTTTTTGATATGTTGTCAGAGTCTGTGGGCTAGGATTTTGTTGAAGATTTTTGTAACTATATTCATCAGGGATATTTGTCCGTGGTTTTCCTTTATACTAATGTCTTTGTCTGATTATGGTATCAAGGTTATGCTTGTTTCATAAAATGAATTTAGGAGGATGCCATCCTTTTTTGTGTTCTGGAATAGTTTGAATAGGATTGGTGTCAGTTCTTCTCTGAACCTTTGGTAGAATTCTCCAGTGAAACTGTCTGGGACAGGACTTTTTTTGTTGGTGGTGGTAATTTTTTTATGACCTATTCAATTTCTTCTTTTGTTATGGGTCTGTTCAAATTTTCCACTTCAGTCTGTGTTAGTTTAGGTAAGTAGTATGTTTCTAGAAATCTGTCCATTTCCTCTAGATTTTCAAATTTGTTGGAGTAGAGTTTTCCATAGTATCCTGATACTATCCTTTTTATTTTAATTGGTTCTGTTGTGACATCACCCAATTCATTTCTCAGTCATGGTGTTTGTATTCTCTCTCTCTCTCTCTCTTTTCTTTTGTTATAAGTTGGGATCGACTCAGCAGCAGTGAGTTTTTATTGTTGTTGTTGCTGCTGCTGTTGTTAAGTTTGCCAGTGGTTTGTCACTGGCAATCACTAAACAATCACTAATTTTATATGGAAAGAGACTTTGAATAAGCAAAGCACTATGGAAGAAGAGGAACAAAGTAGGAAGTATTACACTTCTGGATCTCAAGACCTACTTTTAGTTGTCCAATTTTATCAATCCTTTTAAAGAACAAATTTCTAGTCTTACTGATTTTTTTCTATTGTCTATTTTCTGTTTCATTTATTTCTAGTCAAATGTTTAGTATTTCTTTTCTTCTGGTGACTGTTGCCTTTTTTTTTTTTTTTCCCTTGCTGCTCTTTTTCTAATTGTTAGAGATATTGGGTTAAGGTTTTGATCCTGCTTCTTGTTTTTTGATGTGTGCATTTATTGCTATAAATTGGTCTCTGATCAATATTTTTGCTGTGTTCCAAAGATTTTGGTATGTTGTGTTTTCATTCTCACTTGATTCAAGGAATTTTTTTATTTCATTTTTTATTTCTTCTATTACCCAGTCATTTTCAAAGAGGGTGTTATTCAGTTTCCATGTGTTTGCTCATATTCTGTTGATCTTCCTATTGCTGATTTCTAATTTTATAGCATTGTAATCTGAGAAGATGCTTCACAGTATTTCAATGTTTTTTAATTTATTGAGGCTTGCTTTGTAGCCAAACATATGGTCTATTCTGGAAAATGTTCCATTGGCACTGGAAAGGAATATATATTGCGCTGTTGTTGGGTGAAGTGCTCTGTAAATGTCTATTAGGTCAAGTTTGGTGAATTGTATTGTTTAGTTCTTCTACATCTCTGTTGAGTTTCCCTCCAGTTGTTCCAGTTGTCCACTTTCATTGAAAGTGGTGTATTAGAATCTCCTACTATGACTGTGGAGTCATCTATTTGTCTTTTCAATTCTGTTAAAGTCTGATTTATGTATTTGGGGGCTCTTTCATTGGGTGCATAAATATTTATTATGATTATATCTTCTTGTTCAATTGATCCTTTAATCATTACATAATGTTCTTCCTTATCTCTTATGGTTGTTTTTATCTTAAAGTCAATTTTATCAGAAATTAATATTGCCACTCCTGCTCTTTTTTGAGAAGCTCTGGTGCCATAGTACCTAAGGCATTTGACTGATAATCAGAAAGCTGGCAGTTCAAACCCACCAGCTACTCCTCAGAAAGAAGGTTGGGCACTGCATTTCCATAACAATAATACCTTGGAAACCCAAGGAGGGATTGCTATGAGTCGGGTCCAACTCAACGGCAGTGTGTTGCATTGCATTTGTTGCTCTTTTTGATTGCCATTTGCTTAATATATGTTTTTCCAACTGTTGGTTTTTAGTCTATTTTTGTCTTTGTTGCTAAGGTGTGTCTCTTGCAGACAGTATATTAATGGGTTATGTTTTCTTATACAGTCTGCAACTCTCTGTCTCTTGAGTGGTGTGTTTAATCCATTGATATTAGTGTAATTATGAACAAGTGTGAAATTGTTGCTGTCATTTTCTTATGTGCTTTTTCTAAGAGTTGCTGATTTCTTTGTTCTGCATAATTTTCTGTGCTGAGGTCATATTGTTTATGAATCATGTTATCATTTCCTTCTTTGCTATTGTTTTAGTGTTTGCTAAATATTTGTGCTTGTCCTGTTTTTTATTTTGATATGAAGGTTTATCATTTTTCCTTGAGGTTACCCTGTGATTTATAATTTTCTTCCTTAGTTTAGAACAGTCCATTCTATCTTGCAATCTTCTTGACTTCCTCACCATTTACAAGTTTTGTAACTACACTATTTTTTCCTGCTTTTTAGTTTATAGTTGTCCTCATTTGTCAATTGATGTCTCTGGTTTCATGTTTACAATCTTGGAAGCTTATTTTACTTTGGATGCTTCCATAACTGGTTTGATTTCTGGGTTATGTCATCATATGTGTTAATGATCAGTTCTTATTTGCTGTTGTTTGTTCTCTGTCCAAAAGACTCCCGTTAGCATCTCTTGTAAGATTGGTTTGGTTTTAATCAATTCCCTTAATTTCTGCTTATCTGGAAATGTCTTAATTTCACCATCATATCTGAGGGACAGTTTTGCTGGGAATATAATTCTTGGTTGGACATTTTTTTCTTTCCAAGTTTTATATATACCATCTGTGTTAGACTGCATTCTCTAGAGAAATAAAACCAGTAAAGCTTAACGGAGGAGAGAAAGGGAAATTTATCTTAGGAAAATGGCTCACACACTTATAGAAGGTGGCAAGTCCAAAGTTCTTGGATCAAACATCAAGCTGGAGGCTTTTCCCAACTCACACAGCTGCAGAGGCTGAGGAGCTCAAGATTGGCAGGCAGTATACTGGCTGTTGACTCTAATAAGTGACAAATCCAAGATCTCCAGGCCAAATGGTGGATTGTTCCCTTATGGACAGTTGTAGGCAGCACAAAAGAATCCAGATCCACAGAACAGTGTCTCTTTTCCCAGAATGTCCATAGATATACTAGAAGTAGGCCACACCTCTAGGGAAACTCCCTTTCAATGGATTGGCTGCTCAAAACACAAACATCTGATCCCATCATTAGAACAACCCACATCACAATTGCTTAAACCACACAGAATTGTGGTCCAGCCAAGTTGATACACAGCTCCAACTATCACAGTCCACCGCTTGTCAACTTGGCAGTTGTACACATCTTCTTAACCATATATAAGCTCTAAATAAGAACAATCATAAAGTCATATTTGCACCTAACATGATACACTAACATGCATACAACTGAAATGCATTAACCTTATTTACATTTCACAGTTTATAACAGAAGGAAACAAAAATATTTGATGCACATATACAATGAAGAAATATAACAATCACAGTCCTTGTTTCTGCAACTGGTCACATGGTCATAGCTAATATTCAGAACTATCTTCTTCCACCATCCATTCTGTATTTCCCTTGTCCTCAGCAAGCACCTCAGGTGGTAGTGGTACTTTGCCTGGTGGGATGACCCAAACCTTCATTCCTGAAGGGTCTGGGCCATTAGCAGTCATATCAGAATTGAGTTGCTGTAATTTTCCATTGATGTTAATCCAGGGAATGGTAGTACTAAGAGATGTCCTAAAGAATTGCTTATATTCCAGACATATTCTTCTTTACCTCTATTATGTAATATCAACCCAATTTCCCCTTGATAATCAGGATCTATCACATCAGATAGTACAGTAATGCCCTTCTTTGTCTGTTGATCCAGAGGCATGAGGAAGCCAAAATGGCTGGGTGGCATTCTTAATTTCAAGTTCAATGCAATCAGTATTGTGTCTCCAGGTGGGAGTGCTCCTCCCTTTGGGACTAAGATCTCCAGACCTGCAGAGCATAGGGTAGCAGGGACAGGAAGCAAAAATGTTTCAGTGGGCCACTAGGGATAATAGTGAGTGGTACCACTCCCATGTCCACCCCTTGGTTCCTGACCCATGAATCCTGGCTATTGGAGAAACAGTACCATATATTGGATGCTGGTTTAGCACATATACAGCCTCCTAGAGAACATTGCCCCAACCCATCAAGATATTGTCACCTAGCTGGCACTGTAATTGTGTTTTCAGTAGGCCATTCCATTGTTCTATCAAGCCAGTTGCTTCAGGATGATGGGCAACATGGTAAGACCAGTGAATTCCATGAGCATAGGCTCATTGTCTATGTTCATCCTGGAACCCTGAGCTTTGAAAGGAACTATACAGAAGTGGATTAGGCACCAACTAGTGGAAAAACGTGAATGAAAACAGTGAGTACAGAGATGGTCGGAGCTGCGGACTGTTAGCTACTTCTGACAAGATTAACAGTGTTGGCACCTAAGAATTGACCTAAAGATCAGTCCCAGTCACCAAAGGCTACAGGGACAACTGCTCTGGTAGCCTATGATTAGGAAGGGAAACAGCAAGGGGGGAGACAACCTGAGCTGTGGACTTTCTGCTGTCCGGAGGGCTCAGCCATTTTGATTGTTTACATGTGACAGCCATTTTGGATATTTAAAGTGACAAAAGGCACAGCCATTTTGAAAGTTTACAAGCAGTGGCCATTTTGGATACTAAAAGTGGCCGAGGGCACAGCCATTTTGAATGTTTACAAGTGGCAACTATTTTGGATTTAAAGTGATAGCATTCTCATTTGGATTCCAGGGACCTAAGAACAGGCAGCAGTGAGGTGGGAAGCAGGGAGAGGACAGAAAAGGCAAAGGGGACTGGAAGAGATCAAGGAGTCAACCACAGGGAGCTAGATGAGGAGAGGGAACCCAGGCCACTTCCCACAAGCAGTGAGGCAGGAAGCAGGGAGAGGACAGAAAAGGCAAAAGGGACCGGAACAGATCGAAGAGTCAGCTGCAGGGACCCAGGTGAAGAGAGGGAGCACAGGCCATGCCCCACAAGGAGTGAGGTGGGAAGGCAGGGAGAGGACAGAAAAGGCAAAGGAGACTGGAACAGATCTAGAAGTTAGCTGCAGGGATCCAGGTAAGGGTGGTTGGAGGGGTTTCCAACAGGTAAGGGAGACAAACTTGTCTGTTGGTTTGTCCTACTGTGGTGACCTGCTGCTGTGAGTCTTGAGGTTGTACTGCTGCTGTTTCAAACCCAGTGGCATGGACCTGTTGCACAGGTATCAGCCCGGCTTGCAGACTGAGACAGACTAGGAAGAAGGAGGAGGCCATCTACTTCTCAAAGAATTGGCCAGGGAAAACCTTAGGAATAGCAGAGAAACACTATCTGATATATTACTGTGTAACTTTATGAATAGTCCAGAAACATTGTACAATACAGAGGAGGAAGATGACTCACTTAGCTTAGAAAGCTCTCAAAGTAGGACTGGAGAAGGTCTGCATTATCAGAGTAAAATCAGCCTTACTCATATGGATAAGGTAAAGCTTTCAAGACCTCCAAATGCTGATGTAGCACCACTCAGATTGAGGAGAAACAGTGGCAAGCATCCATTAATAATTAGAACATGGAATGTATGAAGTATGAATCTAGGAAAATTGGAAGTTGTTAAAAATGAAATGAAAGGCATAAAGATTGATATCCTAGGCATTAGTGAGCTGAAATGGACCAGTTTTGGTCATTTTGAATCAGACAACCATATCATCTACTATGCCAGAAAGACAGTTTAAAGAGGAATGGCATGTCATTCATCATCACAAAGGATGTTTCAAGATCTGTCCTGAAGTACAATGCTGTGAATGATAGGATAATATCTCTATGCCTACAAGGAAGACCCATTAATATGACTATTATTCAAATTTATGCACCAACCACCAAAGCCAAAGTTGAGGAAATTGAAGATTTTTATTAACTTCTGCAGTCTGAAA
>NW_006921667.1:9071281-9075635 GCF_000298275.1 Orycteropus afer afer | reverse complement strand
GGAAAGATGTTTACTTGTGTTTTATTGACTATGCAAAGGCATTTGATTGTGTGGATCATGACAAATTATGGATAACATTGAGAAGAATGGGAATTCCCGAACACTTGATTGTATTCATGAGGAACCTGTACCTTGACCAAGAGGCTGTTGTTCGAAAAGAACAAGGGGGCACGACATGGTTTAAAATCAGGAAGGGAGTGTGTCAGGGTTGTATCCTTTCCCCATATTTATTCAATCTCTATGCTGAGCAAACAATCCGAGAAGCTGGACTATATAAAGAAAAACATGGCATCAGCATTGGAGGAAGAATCATTAACAATCTGAGATATGCTGATAATACAACTTTGCTTACTGAAAGTCAGGATGACTTGAAGTACTTACTGATGAAGATTGAGGAACACAGTCTGCAGTATGGATTACATCTCTATATAAAGAAGACAAAAATCCTCACAACTGGAACAATAAGCAGCATCACGATAAATGGAGAAAAGATTGAGGTTGTCAAAGAATTCATGTTGCTTGGTTCTACAACTGAGGCCAATGGAAGCAGCAGTCAGGACATTAGATGACGTGGGCAGGTTGGCTGCGAAGGAACTCTTTCAAGTGCTGAGGAGTAAGGATGTCTCCTTGAGGATTAAGGTGTGCCTGAGACAGGACATGATATTTCCAATCACCTCATATGCATGTGAGAACTGGACAATGAATAAGGAAGACCAAAGAAGAGCAGATGCTTTTGAGTTGTGGTGCTGGTGAAGAATGCTGAAGGTACCACAGACTGCCCAAAGAACTAACAGATCTGTCCTGGAAGAAGTGCAGCCTGAATGCTCCTTGGAAGCGAAGATGGCCAGACTTTGTCTCACCTACTTTGATCATGTTGTCAGAGGAGACAATTCCCTGGAGAAGGATGTCATGCTTGATAAGGTGGAGGATCGATGAAAGAGGGGAAGGCCTTCGACAAGATGGATTGACACAGTGGCTACAAAAATGAGCTCAAGTACAGCAAGGATCACGGAGCTGGCGCGGGATTGGGCAATGTTTTGTTCTGTGGTGCATGGGGTTGCTATGAGTCGGAAGTGACTTGACGACACCTAACAACAACAACAGGCTCATTGCTGCACTTCAATTGCTGTGAAGTGAGTCCTTTGATCTGAAGCAATGCTCTGTGGGATATTATGATGGTGGATAAGGCTTTCTGTAAGTCAACGGATGGTAGTTTTGGCAGAAGCATTGTGTGTAGGGAAGGCGAATCCATATCCAGAATAAGTATCTATTTCAGTAAGAACAAAACGTTGTCCTTTTCATGATGGAAATGGTCCAATGTAATCAACCTTCCACCACATTGCTGGCTGATCACCCCGCAGAATGGTTCCATATCGCGGACTCAGTGTTGGTCTCTGCTGCTGGAAAATTGGGCACTCAGCAGTGGCAGTAGTCAAATCAGCTGTGGCAAGTGAGAGTCCATGTGGCTGAGCCCATGCATCCCTGCCACCATGGCCACTTTGTTCATGAGTCCATTGAGCAATGACAGCAGTAACTGAGTAAAAAGGATGGCTGGTTTCCACTGAACATGTCATCCTATCCACCTGATTGTTAAAGTCTTCCTCTGACAAGATCACCTTTTGGTGGGAATTCACAAGACACAAGTATTTTTACTCCATTGGCCCATTCACATACCTCTTCCCCATATATCCTTGTCACCAATTTTCCAATCATACTCCTTCTAAGTCCCAGAACATCCAGCCAAGCCATTAGCCACAGCCCATGAATCCATATATAATTGCACATCTGGCCATTTATTATTCCATGTAAAGTGAACACCCATATGCATGGCTTGAAGTTCTGCTCATTGGGAGGATTTTTCTTCATCACTGTCCTTCAAGGAAGTCCCAGAAAAGAGCTGCAGTACTGCTGCTGTCCACTTTCAAGTGGTGCCTACATATCGTGCAGAACCATCTGTAAACCATGAGTTTTCTCTTCCTCAGTCAACTGATCATAAGAAACTCCCACATGAGGCCATAGGTGCAGACTGGGAGAGGAAAGGTAATGTGACTACAGTGGAGACCATAGGCATTTGGGCCACTTCCTCATGCAACTTACTTGTACCTTCAGGTCCTGCTAGACCCTGATTTCTGAGATTCCATTTCCATTTAATGATGGAGTGCTGTTGTGCACGTCCAACATTATGACTCTGTGGGTCAGATAACACTAAGTTCATGATGAGCAGCTCAGGCCTCATGGTGGCTTGGTGGCCTATGGTTAGGCGTTCAGACTCTACTAAAGCCTAGTAACAAGCTAAAAGCTGTTTTCCTAAGCTCTCGAGCTGAAACAGTGAATGAAGAATCCATAATTAGTGGGCCTAAATTAATAAACTCAGACTGATCCAATGTTACATTCCTTGCACACCCTCAGTAGCCATTCCATACATATTCTCCAGGTTTCTGTCTGTACATGTTAGCAAAATCAAGTAGGTCTTTTTGGGTGTAGCATAAAACCTCCTCAGTCACACTTTGTTTTTCACCTTTTGAGGCTCACTTGTACTTAAGTTTAGTCATAGATCTAGAAGCAACAATGGGTGGTTGGGGAAGTTCCTGAGTACATTCAGCAATGTCTTCCATGGCCTCTGCCTCAGGCAATGACCCAGCAGGAACTATTGGGTTAATCCCATCAAACTGAGGTGGAGGGGATAATGGTTTTACAGTAATCCGTTCAGATGGAAGGGATTCAACAGAGTTTACAGGCTCCATATCTTGATCTTCCTGGCTATCTGCCCATATGTCCCCATTCCAGGTTTCAGGATCCCATTTTTTTCCCAATCAATACCCTCACTTTAACTTCAGACACCATTCTGGGTTGGTAATTTAATTGGCATTGTAGTTCAGCCACCCTTACAATAAGACTCTGGGTTTGGTTTTCGGCAATATCAGCTCTGTTACTAGAAGAAATAAGGCTTTCTTTCAGAGCACAACTGGAAATCTTGAGGTCTTTTATGCGGTGTTTAAGCAGTGACTCAGCAGCCCTGAGCTCATCTCGCTCTTTCACCACTTTGTCTAATGTAAGTAGGACCAACCAACCAGCTTCCTTATACTCCTAATGCTGACAAAATTGCAGAAAAGTATCAAATATGCAATCACCCAGAGCCTCACTTCTCATAAGTACTTGATCTATTGGTGGTGCTATTTTGCATATTAATGTTGCCACCTCACACCAGGATTAGCAGGGCCCTCTTTACTAACAGACACAGGGTCACTAGTGTCTTTATGATTAGTAAATTGGAGAACCAATTTAGGAAGTCTATCTTTATGATTTTGTCTCTTTAGAACCACTCTCAGTACCAAATGTGTTAGACTGGGTTCTCTAGAGAAACAAAACCAGTAAAGCTTATATATAGAGAGAAAGGGAAATTTATCTTAGGAAAATGGCTCATACACTTATAGAAGCTGGAAAGCCCCAAGTTCTTGGATCAAACATCAAGGTGGAGGCTTTTCCCGACTCTTGCAGCTGCAGAGGCTGAAGAGCTCAAGGTTGGCAGGCAGTATGCTGGCTGTTGACTCCAATGAACGACGAATCCAAGATCTCCAGGCTAGTTCTGGCAAGATGGCGGACTAGGCAGAAGGACCGCACAGACCCTCTTCAACAAAGAAAAGGGAAACCACTTGACACAGACACAGAAGATAATCTTGGACCCCTAAGCCTTGAAGGGAAGGATAGAAGTGGACTAAACCCCAACTAGCAGAAGAATTTGCACGAAAATACCAAAAAAGGAGACATACGGAGCAGCGGTCTGGCAGGGACCTGAATGCCCCTGACGGCACAAACGGCTTGGACATTCCTGAGTGGTGGTAGGACCTAAAAATTAACCTAAAAACCACCCTGCTATCCAGGGACTGCACGAACTGTGCATGGTGGCTGGGGAACAAACAGAGAAAGTGAAGAGAAAAGTGGGCTGAGTTGTGGACTTTTGCCAATTCGGAGGGTGCCGCCATTTTGCAGGTTTAAAAAGCGGCTTGACTATTTTGGATATTTAAAGAGACAGTGCTCTCACAGAATTCTGTGGTGGTAGGACTTAAGAATTAACCTAAAACTCACCCTGCTAGCCAGGGACTGCACAGAGGACTGTGCACAGTGGCTAGGGAACAAAAAGAGAAGGTGAAGAGAAGGGTGGGTTGAGCTGTGGACTTTTGCTGGTCCAGAGGGTGCCGCCATTTTGAAGGTTTAAAAAGCGGCTTGACTATTTTGGATATTTAAAGAGACAGCACTCTCGCAGATTTCTGGGGCTTAAGAACACATTCTGCTTTCCAGCAACCCCAAGGACACTCAGGGCCTGCAAGACTGAAAAGGTACATTTTTCTTGTTA
>NW_006921667.1:9063000-9067404 GCF_000298275.1 Orycteropus afer afer | reverse complement strand
CCAGGCTGAATGGTAGATTGTTTGCTCATGGACAGTTGTAGGCTGCACAACAGAATCCAGATCCGCAGAACAGTGTCTCTTTTCCCAGGATGTCCATAGATATACTGGAAGCAGGCCACACCCCTAGGGAAACTCCCTTTCAATGGATTGGCTGCTGAAAACATATATATCTGATCCCATCATTGGAATAACCCATATCACAATTGCTTAAACCACACAGAATTGTGGTCCAGCCAAGTTGACACACAGCTCCAACCATCACACCATCCCATTGTCTTCTTGCCTGCATGGTTTCTGTTGAGAAATCATAGCTTAGTATTATTGGTTGTGCTTTGTAGGTAACTGTTTGTTTTCCCCTTGCTGCTTTCAGGATTCTTTCTTTGTCTTTGGTTTGGTGAGTTTGATGATGATATGTCTTGGTGATTTTCTTTTGGAGTCTATCCTGTTTGGGATTCATTGGACTTCTTGAATGGATATATATTCATCTTTCATCATATCAGGGAAATCCTCTTCCAACAAATCTTTGACAATTTTCTCTGTTGTTTTATTTGTTTCTTCCTGTTCTGGAACTCTGATTACACATAAGTTTTTCCTCTTGATGGTATCCCACATGAACCTTAGGTTTTCTTCATTTTGTTTTGATCTTTTTTCTGATTGATCTCTTTCCAAAGAAGTATTCAGGTGTTTGTCTTCAATCTTATTAATTCTGTCTTCCATTAATTTTATTCTACTCCTTTGCCCATTCAATGTGTTATCTATTTCTGAAAATTTAGTATTAATCTTCTTGATTTCCATCGGTACATTTTGTATCATTTCTAATTTTTCATTTATTTTGTTATTGTGTTCTTGTATTGTCTTCTGAATTTTTCTAGGATTTTCTCTGTGTTTTCCTCAATTTTGTCAATGTTTTCCTTGATCTCTCTCTCTCAATCTGTTGAAGGTACCTAAATATAATGTTTTTTAATTCCTTATCAGGGAGTTACAATGTTGCTTCCTCCACAGGGATGTGCTTTGGGTCTGTATCCTGGTCCCTTGTCTCTACTGCTTTATCTTGCTTCTTTGTGTGGACTGTGATGGTCTGTTGCCTCTGAGATATTGTGATGCTGTAGTATTTATATTTAATTGGTGATTGTATATTGGTGTGATTCACCCAAGATTTTTGTTTTCTTTGGGTGTATCTGAGTAAGCAGGGTACTGTGCTCCTCTATTCGGTAATTGGTGGCACTTATGAACACATCACCTGTCTTCTGGTGGGGGTGATAGAGAATGAGAATGGGTACACAGATCTCTGTTAGCTATTTTTGATGAGCAGTTAATGGTGAGTCAGGCTTATATTGGCTGTTGTGTGTTATTGGTTAGTTGGTACAGAAGCAATTCATGGCCCTTGCTCAGTAGGTGGGGCTGCAGGAGGTGTAGGTATGGTTAGATTGTATGTGCATGGTTGTGGCCTCCCATTCACTTAGACAAAAACAACAATCAAAAAAGCATCAAAAGAGTAAAAATTAGGACAAAAGCACACACCACGTAAATATGCAGGGTAAATCACCAAAATGAGAAAGAAAGGTGGGAAAAAAAGGAAAGGCAATAAATGATATGAAATATTTAAAGAAACACTTTAGAATGACAAAAGAAGTATAAATAGAAGAAGAATGCGGGAAAACCCACACTATCTGGAGACGGGATAAGAAAAAAGACATAGAGTAATAGAATAATGAGGAAATAAATGGGAAAAATGCAAAAAGAGAAACAAGGAATGAGAAGAACCACAAGAAAGAAAAATTGGGCACCAGGAAAAGGGAAGAGGAAGAAAAAATTCCAAAACTATAACTTGGGAAGGGAAAAATAAAGAACAAAAATAAAAAGGAAGGGAAAAAAAGATAATACTTTAAAAAACAAACAACAACAACAAAAATCTGTGGGAAGCATGATAGGGCACCCAAACTCTGTCAGAGTACACAGACTGTGATGGAATTCCTGCTGGCCCAGAAGGTGGATGAAGGTGAGGGATGGGTACACCTCCATTCACCAAGATGGTGTGGGGTATAAGAGTAACAAGGGGAATATAGCACTTTCTAGTCATCAGCCTCCTTATGTCCATGCTGTCTTTGGCAAGGGGAGCCTATTTTTTAGGTTCCTGGAATCTGAACGAGAACACTGTCATTTTAAATATCCAAAGTGGATGTCATTTGTAAACATTCAAAATGGCTGCACCTTCTGGACAGCAGCTGAGAGTCCACAGCTCTGTTTGTCTCTTCCTTTTTAGTCATCATCCAAAAGTGCAGTCAACCATGCAGCCTTTGGTGAACAGGGCCAACTTTTAGGTTAATTTTCAGATCTTAACACCACCTGGAAATATTCAAATTCTCTGTGCTGTCAGGATAGCTGACAGTCCACAGCTCCATTTGTCTCCTTATTCACTGTTTTCTTTCATGCTTTTCTACTAGTTGGTGTTTAATACACTTCTGTATCCTTCCTTTCACAGCTCGGGGCTCCAGGATTATCATCTCTATTTGTGTCAATTGGTTTCTCCTTTCTTTGTTGAAGAGGGTCTGTGTAGCTTGTCTCCCTATCCCACCATCTTATCTGAAGCTTTTCTTCATGTAGACCAGTTTCTCAGATTATTTGCTCAGCATACAGATTGAATAAGCACATTGATAAGATAAGCTTTTATTGATTTTAAACCATGAAGTATTCCCTTCTTCTGTTCAAACACCCGCTGTTGGTCTATGTACATGTTCCTCATGAGCACAATTAAGTGTTCTGGAATTCCCAATTTTCACAATGTTATCTGTAATTTGTTATGATCTGTACAGTCAAATGCTTTTACACAGTCCATAAAACACAGGTAAACATCTTTCTGGTATTCTCTGCTTTCAGCCTAGATCTATCTGACATCAACAATGGTATTTCCTGGTCCATATCTTCCCCTGAATCAGGTTGAATTTCTGGCAGTTCCCTGTCGATGTACCACTACAACCATTTTTAAATGATCTTCAGCAAACGGTCACATCTATGAAAAACAGAAAAAATCTGTTGGGTTCAAAGGTAAGGGGTGTTTGCAGCAGGATATAAAGTGAGCACAATGTGGTCTTCAGCTGATGCAAACACTATAGTATATCTTCCTAGTTGTGTTAGGCTGGGCTTTCTAGAGAAGCAAAACCAGTAAAGCTTAAATAGAGAGACAGAGAAATTTATCTTGGGAAAATAGCTCACACACTTAAGTTGTTGTTAAGTGCCGTCACGTCATTTCTGACTCATAGCAACCCCATGCACAGCAGAACAAAATATTGCCCGATCCCACACCAGTTCCATGGTCCTTGCTATACTTGAGCCCATTGTCACAGTCACCATGTCAATCCATCTTGTCAAAGGCCTTCCCCTCTGTCATCAACCCTCCACCTTACCAAGCATGACATCTTTCTCCAGGGAACGGTCCCTTCTGACAACATGATGAAAGTAGGTGAGATGAAGTCTGGCCATCCTCATTTTCAAGGAGCATCTCGGCTGGACTTCCTCCAAAACAGATCTGTTAGTTCTTTTAGGAGTCCATGGTACTTTCAGCATTCTTTGCCAGCACCACAACTCAAAAGCATCCACTCTTCTTCGGTCTTCCTTATCCGTTGTCCAGTTGTCACATGCATATGTTGTTGTTGTTGTTATTTGCCGTCGAGTTGGCCCCAAATCATAGCGACCCCTCCTTGGGTTTCTGAGGCAGTATCACTACGGAAGTAGGATTGCCCAACCTTCCTTCTGAGGAGTGCACATGCATATGAGGTGATTGAAAATATCATGGCTTGTGTCAGGGCATTTTGGTCCTCAAGGAGATGTCCTTGCTCCTCAGCACTTGAAAGAGTTCCTTCACAGCCGACCTGCCCAGTGCTACATGTCATCTAATGTCCTGACTGATGCTTCTATTTGCCTCAATTGTAGAACCAAGCAACGTGAATTCTTTGACAACCTCAATCTTTTCTCCATTTATCAGGATGCTGTTTATTGTTCCAGTTGTGAGGATTTTTGTCTTCTTTATATAGAGATGTATTCCACACTGCAGACTGTGTTCCTCAATCTTCATCGGTAAGTGCTTCAAGTCATCCTAACTTTCAGCAAGCAAAGTTGTATTATCAGCATATCTCAGATTGTTAATGATTCTTCCTCCAATGCTGATGCCATGTTTTTCTTTATATAGTCCAGCTTCTCAGATTGTTTGCTCAGCATATAGATTGAATAAGTATGGGGAAAGGATACAACCCTGACACACTCCCTTCCTGATTTTAAACCATGTCGTGTCCCCTTGTTCTTTTCGAACAACAGCCTCTTGGTCAAGGTACAGGTTCCTCGTGAGTACAATCAAGTGTTCGGGAATTCCCATTCTTCTCAATGTTATCCATAATTTGTCATGATCCA
>NW_006921667.1:9059877-9062190 GCF_000298275.1 Orycteropus afer afer | reverse complement strand
TTCTTCATGGATGACGTTCTTGATGTCTTTCCACAATTCTTCTGGTTTTCGGTCATTGGTGTTCAGTGGATCAAATCTATTCTTTAGGTGGTCTCTAAATTCAGGAGGGATATATTCAAGATCATATTTTGGCTCTCTTGGACTTGTTTTAATTGTCTTCAACTTCAAGTTGAACTTGCATATGAGTAGTTGATGGTCTGTTCCACAATCAGCTCCTGGTCTTGTTTTGGCTGAAGATATTGAGCTTTTCCATTGCCTCGTGCCACAGATGTAGTCAATCTGATTCCTGTGTGTTCCATCAGGTGAAGTCCACGTGTACAGGTGCCATTTGTGTTGTTGTAAAAAAGGTATTTGCAATGAAGAAGTCATTGGTTTTTTCAAAATTCTACCATGCGATTTCCAGCATTATTTCTGTCACCAAGACCAAATTTTCCAACTACCAGTGATTCTTATTTGTATCCAACTTTTATATTCTAGTCACCAGTGATAATTAACACATCCTGATTACATGTTCAGTCAATTGTCAGACTGTAAAATTTGATGAAAAAAAATCTTCAACTTCCTCATCTTTGGCTTTGGTGGTTGGTGCATAAATTTGAATAATAGTCATATTAACAGGTCTTCCTTGTAGGCACATAAATATTATCCTATCACTGACAGCATTGTACTTCAGGACAGATCTTGAAACATCCTTTGTGATGATGAATGCCATGCTATTCCTCTTCAAACTGTCATTCCTGGCATAGTAGATGATATGGTTGTCTGATTCAAAATGGCCAAAACTGGTCCATTTCAGCTCACTAATGCCTAGGATACCAATCTTTATGTGTTCCATTTCATTTTTGACAACTTCCAATTTTTCTAGATTCATAGTTTGTAAATGTCATGTTCTGATGATTGATTAATGGATGCTTGCAGCTGTTTCTCCTCAATTTGAGTGGTGCCACATCAGCAAATGGAGGTCTCAAAATCTTTACCTTATCCATATGAGTAAGGCTGGTTTTGCTCTGATGATGCAGTTCTTTCCCAGTCCTATTTTGAGAGCCTTTTAACCTAAGTGACTCATCCAAATTGACACACAAACTTAACCACCACACTGAGAATGACAAATTGAAGAGGAATGGCATGGCATTCATCATCACAAAGAATGTTTGAAGATTTATCCTGAAATACAATACTGTCAGTGATAAGATAATATCCATACTCCTAAAAGGAAGAACAGTTAATATCACTATTATTCAAATTTAAGCACCAACCATCAAAGCCAAAGATGAGGACATTGAAGATTTTTATCAACTTCTGCAGTCTGAAATTGACCAAACATGCAATCAAGATATGTTGATGATCACTGGTGATTGGAATGCAAAATTTGAAAACAAAGAAGAATTACCGATAGTTGGAAAATATGGCCTTGGTGATAGAAATAACACTGGAGATCACATGATAGAATTTTGTAAAACCAATGATGTATGCATTGCAAATACCTTTTTTCAGCAATATAAACAGCAGCTATACATGTGGAGTTTGCCACATGGAGTACACAGAAATCAGATCAACTACATCTGTGGAAAGAGGTGATGGAGAAGCTCAATATCTTCAGCTAAAACAAGTCCAAGAGGTGATTGTGGAACAGACCATCAACTGCTCATATACAAGTTCAAGTTGAAGCTGAAGACAATTAAAACAAGTCCAAGAGAGCCTAAATATGACCTTGATTGTATCCCTCCTGAATTTAGAGACCACCTAAAGAGTAGATTTGATGCATTGAATACCAAGGACCAAAATCAGATGAATTGTGGGATGACATCAAGAACATCATCCACGAAGAAAGCAAAAGGTCATTAAAAAGACTGAAAAGGAAGAAAAGTCCAAAATAGATGTCAAAAGAGATTCTGAAATTTGCCCTTGAATGGAGAGTGGCTAAAGCAAAGGCAAGAAATGACAAGATAAAAGAGCTGAACAGATTATTTTGAAGAGCAGCTTAAGAAGACAAAGTTAATTATCGTAATGAAATGTGCAAAGACCTGGAGTTAGAAAACCAAAAGGGAAGAACATGCTCAGCATTTCTCAAACTGAAAGAACTGCAGAAAAAAATTCAAGCCTCAAGTTGCAATATTGAAAGATTCTACAGGCAAAATATTGACTCATGCAGGAAACATCAAAAGAAGATGGAAGGAATATACATAGGCACTGTACCAAAAAGAATTAGTCAATGTTCATCCATCTCAGGGGGTGGCATATTAGCAAGAACCAATGGTATTGAAGCAAGAAGCCAAAGCTGCTCTGGAGGAGTTGGGGGAAAAAAAAAAAAAA
>NW_006921667.1:9055187-9055928 GCF_000298275.1 Orycteropus afer afer | reverse complement strand
TGCATCAGGGTTGTATACTTTCACCATATTTATTCAATCTGTATGCTGAGCAAATAATCCAAGAAGCTGGACTATAGGAAAAAGAGCATGGCATCAGGATAGGAGGAAGACTCATTAACAATTAACGATATGCAGACAACACAACCTTGCTTGCTGAAAGTGAGGATAACTTGAAGCACTTACTGATAAAGATTAAAGGCTATAGTCTGCAGCATGGGTTACATCTCAGCATAAAGAAAATGAAAATCCTCACAAGTGGACCAATAAGCAGCATCACAATAAATGTAGAAAAGATTGAAGTTGTCAAAGATTTCATATTACTTGGTTCCACAATCAACACCAACAGAAGCAGCAGTCAAGAAATGAGATGCACACAATGGAATACTATGCAATGCTAAACAATAATGTAGAATCTGCAAAACACCACATAACGTGGATGAACTTGGAGGACGTTATGCTGAGGGAAATAAGTCAATCACAAAAGGACAAATATTGTATTAGTCCATCATTATAAAAGTTAAGGAAAGGTTTATCTATAGAAGGACATTATCTTTGTTGGTTACCAGGGGTGGGAGGGGAGGGGAGGAAAGGCTGTTAGTTAGATAGAGATAAGTATTGATTTGGCTGAAGAGAAGGGCAATGTACCAATGTGAGTGACCAATATGGCAGCATTGAGGATGAGAAAGACATAGAGGTACATGGGAGGTACAGACAACAAATATGAACCCTTTTGCACATACA
>NW_006921667.1:9046645-9054222 GCF_000298275.1 Orycteropus afer afer | reverse complement strand
TGAGACAAAGTATATGTAAACTGATATATGGAAAGTGAATTTGCTCTGTAAATCTTCACCCAAATCACAATAATAAAAAAATAATAATAGTAAAAAAAAAAAAAGAAAAAGAAAAAGAAATGGGACGACCTATTGCACTAGGCAAATCTGCTGCAAAAGACCTCTTTCAAGTGCTGAAGAGCAGAGATGTCTCTTTGAAGACTAAGGTGTGCCTCACCCAAGCCATGATATTTTCAATGACTTCTTATACATGTGAGACCTGGACAATGAATAAGGAAGACCAAAGAAGAGTTGATGTTTTTGAGATGTGGTGATGGTGAAGAATACTGAAACTGCTGTGGACTGCCAAAAGAACTAACAAATCTGTCCTACAAGAAGTGCAGCCGGAATGCTCCTTGGAAGCAAGAATGGCCAGACTTCATCTCACCTACTTTGGTCATGTTGTCAGAAGGGATCATTCCCTGGAGAAGGGTATCATGCTTGGTAAAGTGGAGGGTCAACAATAAAGGGGAAGGCTCACAATGAGATGGAGTAACACAATGGCTGCAACGATGAGTTTGGTTATAGCAAGGATTGTGAGGCTGGCACAGGTCTGGGCAGTGTTTCATTCTGTTGTGTCACTATGAGTCAGAGCTGACTCAACAGCACCTAACAACAACAACCAACACTAGGTCCACTTCTGGAATGGCAGGAACTTTTTCTGGGGGTAAGAGCTCTGCATGCATCTGCCTTGTGGGACAGTAGGAACTTTTTATGAGACCATAAGCCCTGTGCTAAGCTTCATTTTGGGCTGGCAAGAGTGCCTTCTGGAATCAGGTGCCTTGCTTCCACTGCCATTTGGGCTGACAGGGACTTTTTCCAGGTCCAGACACATTTTTGGCCACCAGGAATTAGTCTGAAATCAGGCATCCTGCCCCAGTTGCCTTCTGGTTAGGCAGGAACTAGTACCAGGACCTCCTTGCCACCTCCCTGGCCAATGAAAACACAGACGAGGTGCCCTGACCCCCTTGTTTTGTTTCTGTTTTTTTAAGTTATACTTTTTTTCATCCTCATTTTTATTTTATTTCTCCATTCCCTGGATTTTGGGGGGTGTGTGTATGTGGGGGTTATTTCCCTTTTCCTGGTTTTCTTCTTTTTTTTCCTTTTCATTCCCCCATCCTTGTTTTTCTTTCTGCATTTTTCTTATTTTCTCTTTATTATTCTTTACCTCTGATTTCTTCTCTTATTCCTTTCTCCAAAGATATTGTTCTTTTTTCTTTTTCTCTTTGTCCCTCTTTTGTCTTTCTTTCCCTTTTAAAAATTTTTCTTTTCATTTATTATTTTTCTTTTAGCAGTTGATGCTATTTGCTTATGCTGTTTGTGTTTTTTGTTCTCTTGTTTTTATTTTTTGGTGTTGTGTTTTTCTTATCCCACTGGGTGGGAGACTGCAATCATACCCACATGACTCAACCACACCCACACCTCTTGCAGCCCCACACATTGGGTGAGGGCCACCATCTCCTTCTGCACCAAATGATCAATGATAGACAGCAGCCAATACCAGCCCAACTTGCCCTCAACTGCTCTACACAAACAGGTAACTGAGATCTGTGCACATATTCTCATCCTCTATCACACCCTCCAGGATGTAGGTGGTCAGTGACTAAGTGCTGTCAAACTACAGAACAGAGTAACATGCTAGCCTTGCTCACTTGGATGTGTACAAACAAAATATAGTTGGGGGTGGGGGGAGGCTGTGAATCACATGAACATAAAATCACTAATTAAATATAAATAAAATTACATTACAATGTCTCTGAGACAAATTACAATCCTAGTTCACATAAAGAAAAAATAAAAAGTAGTACAAACAAGAAACAAGGATACAGAGTCAGAAATTTTTCCTGAGGAAGAAGCAGCATTGGAACTTCCTGGTAAAGAATTCAGAAGAATTATATTTAGGTATCATCAAAGGGTTGAGAGAGAGATCAAGGAAAACACTGATAAATTTGGGGAAAACACAGACAAAACTCTACAACAATTTAGGAAAATGAAACAAGAATAAACTGACAACATAAATGAAAAATTAGGTACCATAGAAAAACAGCAAATAGAAATCCAGAAGAATTAATACTAAGATTTCAGAAATAAATAACACATTGAAATGACAAAGGAGTAGATTAAAATCAATGGAAGACAGAATTAGTGAGATTGAAGACAAATATCTCAATACTACTTTGTTAAGGGATCAATCAGGAAAAAGATAACAATAATATGAAGAAAGCATAAGATTTATGTGGGACACCAACAAGAGGAATAATTCCAGAACAGGAAGAGACAAATAAAACCACAGAGAAAATTGTCGAAGATTTGTTGGAAGAGAACTTCCCTAATATGATGAAATACAAGATACCCATTCAAAAATGTCAACAAACCTCAAGCAGAATGGACTCCAAAAGAAAATCACCAAAATACATCATAATCAAACTTACCAAAACCAAAGACAAAGAAAGAATCCTGAAAGCATCACAAGAAAGACAAAAAGTTACCTACAAAGAACAACTAATAAAACTAAGCTCTGATTTCTCAGCAGAAACCATGCAGATAAGAAGGCAGTGGGATGACATATATAAAATCCTGAAAGAAAGAAAAAAAAAAGCCAACCCAGAATTATATACCCAGCAAAACTGAAACTCAAATATTATGGTAAAATTAGGACATTGGAAATTTGTAAAAACTAGACAGACAATGTTACAAGAGATGCCAAAGGGAATCCTTCACACAGAGAACCAACAACAGCAGACAACAACCAATGATTAACACACATGAAGACATAACCCAGAAAGCAACCCAGACATAGAAGTATCCAAAAGAAAATAAACTTACAAGATTGTAAAAAAGGAGCAGAGACATCAACATGATGATGAGATGTAAATGAGAACAACTACAAACCAAAATGATGAAATAAATACAGAACTCCAAATGGAGAGGAAGTCAAGATGATTTTCAGATTTGAACAGACTGTTTTAAACTAGGGAATAAAATAATAAATCATAGGTAACCTCAAAGAAAATTAATAACCCTTCTCACCAAAATAAAAAAGAGGAAAGGTACAAATATTTAGCAAATACTAAAACAATAGCAACAAAGAATATAATAGAAAAAAATCATAAACAAAATGAGCTCAGCATGGGAAATTATATTGTTTTGGTTCTCTAGTGCTGTTCTAACAGAAAATACCACAAATCGGTGATTTGAACAAATGGGGATTTATTCTCTTGCCATTTAGAGTTGATTACCAATCTCATCATGGGGAATAACTATATCTAGCTGCCCAGCCACTGGAAACCAGGCCCAGCCAAGTTGACACATAACCTTAACTACCATATATATGGAGGAAAGAAATCAGTAACAACACTAAAAACATAACAAAATGGCATAAATAAAGTCATACTCATTGATAATTACACTGAATGTAAATGAATTAAATGCATCAGTAGAGAGACAGAGAATTGCAAGATAGATAAGATGACCTATCAATATACAGTCAACAAAAGACTCACCTTAGACACAAAGACAAAAATAGACTAAAAAGCAGAGATTGGAAAAAAAAAATCAAATAAATGTCAGTCAAAAAACAGGAAAAGTGGCAAGATTAATTTCTGATAAAATTGACTTTAAGACAAAACCACCATAAGAGACAAGGAAAGACATTATATAATGATTAAAGGATCAATGAAACTAGATGGCATAACCAAAATAAATATGCACCCAATGAAAGTTCCCAAAATACATAAATCAGCCTTTAACAGGATTGAAAAGACAAATAGATAACTCCACATTCCTACTCATAACGACCCCTCCTTGGGTTTCCGAGGTGGTGTCTCTACGGAAGTAGATTACCTAATCTTCTTTCCTAGGAATGGCGAGTGGTTTTGAACTGCCAGCCATCTGGTTAGCAGCCAAACGCCTCAGGCACTATGCCACCAGAGCTCCCTACAATCATAGTAGGAGTAATAGTAGGAGACTTTAATACGCCGCTTTCAGTGAAGGATAGAACAACTAGAAAGGAACTGAAAAAAGACACATGCAAAAATGACAAGGCGGCCACATTTCCCGACCTCCAACCCCAGAAGAGGAAGACAGGATCACCATCAGCAGCCCAAGGCCTATCCCTATGAGGTCAGACATGCCACTTCCCTTCAGCCCTTTCACCAACCCTGACACCAACCATTCCTCCTGCAGCACTCACCACCTCTCTTCTGGGTCTGATAATTCACTGCAGTGGCCACACAGAACTCCCAGATTACGGGGTTTATTAGGGAAGCACCAGGCTACAATTCAAGTTCAGGGAAAACACCCAGTCTCTCTCCCAGCCCACAGTCTCTCTCCTAACAGTCTCTCACAGTCTCTCTCCCAACAGTGCATGTCCCTCAGTGTCTCACTCAGCAATGCGTGTCTCTTGTGTCTCTTTCCCAGCAGCACGTGTCTCATTCAGCAGCAAGTCTTCCTCAACCAGCAGTCAGAGAGAGACTTCTTCTGCCTCTAGGAGGCCTCCCTTTGAGCCTGGCAGAGTGGCCAAACTAACCAATCATAACATCAGAATTCTAAGCACCTGAGAGAGGAGCAGAAACCTCCCAGAACATTGCTTTGTGTTACACCCAACAGAAATACCCCAGGTGGATAACTTTTACAATCAGGAGTTCCTCAGTTGCTCACAACAAATTCTACCACAGAGTTTTACAGAGACTTATGGCTAGAAAAGCCACACTAAGTAATTTACTATACTGCAACACAGAAGAACTACACAAGACAATCAACCAACTTGACCTTAAAGACATCTACAGAACTCTTCACCTAACATCAGTACAGTATACATTCTTTTCCAGTACACATGGAACATTCTGCAGAATAGACCATATGTTAGGCTACAGAGTTATTGTTGTTGTTATTTGCCGTTGAGTCAGACCTGACTCACAGTGACCCCTCCTTGGGTTTCCGAGGCAGTATCACTACGGAAGTAGACTGCCCAACCTTCCTTCTGAGGTGTGGCTGGTGGGTTTGAACCACCAGCCTTCTGGTTAGCAGTGAAGTTCCTTAGGCAACGCAAAAAGGACAAGGAGGCCACATGTTTTGACCTCCTCTAATCCCACAAGAGGAAGACAGAATCACCATCAATAGCCCAAGGCCTATTCCTGCCAGGCCAGACATGCTGCCTCCCTCCAGCCCTTTCTCTAACTGTTCCTCCCAAAGCACCTACCACCTCTCTCCTGAGTTCGATAATTCGCTGCAGTGGCCACACAGAACTCACAGATTATGAGGTTTATTAGGGAAGCACCAGGTTACAACTCAAGTTCAGGAAAAAAGCTTAGTCTCTCTCCCCAGCCCACCATCTCTCAGCCAAGTCTCTCACAGTCTCTCCCCCAGCAGTGCATGTCCCTCGGTGTCTTACTCAGCAATGCTTGTCTTTTTCGGGAGCGTGTGTCTCTTTCGACAGCATGTCTTCCTCAACCAGCAGTCAGAGAGAGTTCTGCCTCTAGGAGGCCTCCTTTTGAGCTTGGCAGAGTGGCCAAACGAACCAATCATAACAACAGAATTCTAAGCACCTGAGAGTGAGCCCCCTATAACATTGTGTTGTGCCACACCCAACAGAAATAACCCAGGTGGATAATATTTACAATCAGAAGCTCCTCAGTTGCTCATAGCAAATCCCACCTTGGAGTTTACAAAGACTTATGGGTAGAAAAGCCACACTAAGTAATTTACTACACTGCAGGCACTATACAACCAGAGCTCCTTAGCCCACAGAGTAAGCTTCAGTAAATTTAAAAACTAAATAACATCCTCCTTAAGAACCACTGGGTAAAATAGATCAAAAACCAAATTCACTGCCTTTGAGTTGATTCTGACTCACAGTGACCCCTACAGAAGTAGATTGCCCAGTCTTCTTTCCAAGGAGTGGTTCAAACCTACCAGCCTTCTGGTTAGCAGTCAAATGCCTTAGGCACTATGCCACCAGCACTCTCACTGGATAACAGAAGAGGTAAAAAATGAAATTAAGAAATTCCTTGAATCAAACAAGAATGAAAACACAGCATACCGAAACCCTTGGGACACAGCAAAAGCAGTGCTCAGGGGGCAATTTATAGCAATAAACACACACGTCAAAAAAGAAGAAAGAGCCAAAATCAGCACCTTAACCCAACACCTCCAATAATTACAAAAAGAGTAGGAAAAAAAGCCTAGAGTCACCAGAAGAAAATAAAAAATAAAGGTTTGAGCAGAAGTAAATAAAACAGAAATACAATAGACAGAATCAACAAGACCAGAAGTTGGTACTTTGAAAAGATTAATAAAATTGACAAACCACTGGCAAATTTGATGAAGGAGAAGATCCAAATAATATGAATAAGTGAAATGAGTGATGTCACAACAGAATCAACTACAATAAAAAGGATAATATCAAGATACTATGAAGAACTGTACTCCAACAAATTTGAAAATCTAGAAGAAATGGACAGATTTATAGAAGCACTAATTACCTAAACTAACACAGACTGAAGTAAAAATTGGAACAGACCCATAACAAAAGAAGAAATTGAACAGGTCATTAAAAAAAAAAAAAAACCTACTAACAAAAAAAATCTAGCCCAGATGGCTTCACTGGAGAATTCTACCAAATATTCAGAGAAGACCTGACACCAATCCTATTCAAACTATTAGAGAAGGTAGAAAAGGATGCAATCATCTCAAATTCATTTTATGAACAAAGCATATTCTTGACATCAGGCAAAGATACCACTAAGAAAGGAAAAGTACAAATCAATGTCTGTCATGAATATGGACACAAAAATCTTCAACAAAATCCTAGCCAATAGACTCAAACAATATATCAATAAAAATAATAATACATCATGATCAAGTGGGATTCATAACAGGTATTTAAGGATGGTTCCACATTAGGAAAACAATTAACATAATCCATCACATAAGTAAAATAAAGGAAAATAACCACATGATGATATAAATTGATGCAGAAAAGGCATTTGATAAAATCCAACACCCATTCCTGATAAAATCTCTCAACAAAATAGGAATAGAAGGGAAATTCTTCAACATAATAAAGGGCATATATGCACAACCAACAACATATATTATTCTCAACAGAGAGAGACTGAAAGCATTCCCCTTGCAAACAAAACCAGTTGAAGTTCTTTATCACCACTTCTATTCAACATTGTATTGGAAGTCCTAGCCAGAACAATAAGGCAAGAAAGGGAAATCAAAGGCATCCAAAATAATAAGGAAGAAATAAAACTATCCTTATTTACAGATGATTTGATCCTATATGTAGAAAATCCCAGAGATTCAGCAAGAAAACTACTGGAACTAATTGAAATATTTAATATAGTGGCAGGATAAAAGATCAACATTAAAAAATCAGTTTGAGCTTGGTCACAGCCAGCTACCCAGAGGAACTGAGTAGTTGAACCTGTGGGCTTGGCACCATAGTCGCAGGGGACATCAAGCTCAATTGGCATAACATACTACACAAAACATTGTTATACCTCCTACTTTGGAGAGTAGCGACTGGGATC
>NW_006921667.1:9044358-9046145 GCF_000298275.1 Orycteropus afer afer | reverse complement strand
AACTGTTGCATTGTGGTAAATTGTGGTCAATGTCATGAGACAAAGTGTATGTGAACTGCTGTATGGAAAGTGAATTTGCTCTGTAAATCTTCACCTAAATCACAATAAAAAATAAATAAATAAATAAATCAATCAATTTTATTCCTGTACATCAAAAAAGAGATCTCTGAAAAGTAAATCAGGAAAACAATATCATTTATGCTAGCTACTAAAAAGATAAAATACTTAGGAATATATTTTACCAAGGACACAAAAGACCTATACAAAAAAACTACAAAAAACTAATAGAGTACTCTAAGAGATCTACATAAATGGAAGAACATATCATGCTTATGGATAGGAATTTTGAACAGTGTGAAAATGTCAGCACT
Source organism: Orycteropus afer afer (assembly GCF_000298275.1). NCBI lineage: Eukaryota > Metazoa > Chordata > Mammalia > Tubulidentata > Orycteropodidae > Orycteropus > Orycteropus afer. The sequence continues at coordinate 9,045,774 of NW_006921667.1, read as the reverse complement.
ACACAAAGCAATCTATACATTCAATGGAATCCCAATCCTGATTCCATCAGCATTCTTTAAGGACATAGAAACCAAACAGTAATTTCATATGTAAAGGAAAGAGACCTTGTTGTTGTTGTTGTTGTTAGGTGCCGACAAGTTGTCTCCGATTCACAGCAACCCTATGCACAGCAGAACAAAAAAAACACCCAGTCACCCATCAGCTCCACGATCCCTGCTATACTTGAGCCCATCGCCGCAGCCACCATGTCAATCCATCTGGTTGAGGGCCTTTCCCTCCTTTGTTGACCTTCCACCTTACCAACCATGACATCCTTCTCCAGGGAATGGTCCCTTCTGACAACATGACAAAAGTAGGTGAGATGAAATCTGGTCACTCGCACTTCCAAGGAGCATTCTGGCTGCACTTCCTCAAGGACAGATTTGTTAGTTCTTTTAGCAGTCCATGGTACTTTCAGCATTCTTCTCCAACACCACATCTCAAAAGCATCAATACTTCTTTAGTCTTCTTTATTCACTGTCCAGCTCTCACATCCATATGAGATGATGGAAAATATCATGGCTTGTGTCAGGTGCACCTTAGTCCTCAAGGAGACATCTTTGCTCCTCAGGAATTGAAAGAGGTCCTTCGCAGAGGACTTGCCCAGTGCTGTATGTCATATGATGTCCCGACTGCTGCCTCCATTGGCATCAATTGTAGAACCAAGCAATGTGAAGTTCTTGACAACTTCAATCTTTTCTCCATTCACTGTGATGCTGCTTACAGGTCCAGTGGTGAGAATTTTTGTTTTCTTTATATATAAATGTAATCCATACTGCAGACTGTAGTCTTCAACCTTCATCAGTGTTTCAAGTCATCCTCATTTTCAGCAAGCAAGGTTGTGTTGTCAGCTATCCCAGGTTGTTAATGAGCATTCCTCCAATTCTGATGCCACTTTCTTCTTCATATAGTCCAGCTTCTCGGATTATTTGCTCAGCTTATAGATTGAATAAGTATGGGGAAAAGATACAAACCTAATGCACTCTCTTCTTGATTTTAAACTGTGCAGTGTCAGCCCCAGGGATACAGGTGAGGAGAGACAACTCAGGGACGCCCAAAGCAGCAAGCTGGAAGAGCAGTAGAAAGGGGATTAAAAACCAGGAAGCCAGAGAGTAGAGCAATCAGCCGAAGGGATTAGGTGAGGAGAGGAAACTCAGGCCTGTCCAAAGCAGCAGGACCGGAGAGCAGGAGAAAGGGGATTAAAAGCCAGGAAGCCAGACAGAAGACCAGTCAGCCACAGGGACCCAGGTGGGGGTGATACGAGAGGTCTCCAACAGCAAGACAAACTTGTCTGTTGGTTTGTCCTACTGTGGTGACATGTAGACGTGAGTTTTGAGGCTGAGCCTCTGGTGTTTAAAACCCAGCCAAATGCACCT
>NW_006921667.1:9034952-9039073 GCF_000298275.1 Orycteropus afer afer | reverse complement strand
GGTTTGTCAATTTTATTGATCTTTTCAAAAAACCAACTTCTGGTCCTATTGATTTTTTCTATTGCCCTTCTATTTTCTGTTTCATTGATTTCTGCTTGAACCTTGATTATTTGCTTTCTTCTGGTGACTGTGGCCTTTTCTTGCTGGTTTTTTCCTAATTGTTGGAGATGTTGGTTTAAAGTGGTGATTTTGGCTCTTTCTTCTTTTTTGATGTGTGCATGTATTGCTACAAATTGGCCTCTGATCAGTGCTTTTGTTGTGTCTCATAGATTTTGGTGTGTTGTGTTTTCATTCTCGTTTGATTCAAGGAATTTTTTAATTTCTATTTTTATTTCTTCTCTTACCCAGTCTTTCTCTAGGATGTTATTGTTCAGTTTCCATGTGTTTACTCTTTTTCTGTTGATCTTCCTATTGTTGATTTCTAATTAGATAGCATTGTGATCTGAGAAGATGCTTTGCAGTATTTCAATATTTTTAAATTTATTAAGGTTTGCTTTATGGTCTAACATATGGTCTATCATGGAAAATGTTCCATGTGCACTGGAGAAGAATGTATATTGTGTTGCTGTTGGGTGCAAATCTATTCTTTAGATGGTCTCTAAATTCAGGAGGGATATATTCCAGGTCACATTTTGGCTCTTGTGGACTTGTGTTAATTGTCTTCAACTTCAAGTTGAGCTTGCATATGAGCAATTGATGGTCTGTTCCACAATTGGCTCTTGATCTTGTTTTGGCTGAAGATATTGAGCTTTTCCATCTCCTCCTGCCACAGATGTAATCAGCTGATTCCTGTGTACTCCATCTGGTGAAGTCCATGTGTATAGCTGCCATTTGTGTTGTTGAAAAAAGGTATTTGCAGTGAATATGTAGTTGGTCTTGTAAAATTCCATCATGTGATCTCCAGCATTATTTCTGTCACCAAGGCCAAATTTTCCAACTACCAGTGATTCTGATTTGTTTCCAACTTTTGCATTCCAGTCACCAGTGATAATTAACACATCTTGATTTCACGTTCTGTCAATTTCAGACTGCAAAAGTTGATAAAAATTTTCATTTTCCTCATCTTTGGCTTTGGTGGTTGGTGCATAAATGTGAATAATAGTTGTATTAACTGGTCTTCCTTACAGGTGTATGGATATTATCCCATCACTAACAGCATTGTACTTCAGGACAGATCTTGAAACATCCTTTGTGATGATGAATGCCATGCCACTCCCCTTCAAATTGTCATTCCCGCATAGTAGATCATATGGTTATCTGATTCAGAATGGCTAAAACCATTCCATTTCAGCTCACTAATGCCTAGGATATCAATCTTTATGCATTCCACTTCATTTTTGACAACTTCCAATTTTCCTAGATTCATCCTTTGTACATTCCATGTTATTATTAATGGATGTTTGCAGCTGTTTCTCCTCAACTTGAATCATGCCACATCAGCAAGTGGAGGTCTTGAAAGCTTAACTTTATCCATATGAGTAAGATTGGTCCTACTTTGATGAAGCAGCTCTTTCCTAGTTGTATTTTGAAAACCTTATGACCCCAGGGGCTCATTCTCCTGTACTGTATCAGATAATGTTTCATGACTATTCATAAAGTTGTGCAGTGATATATTAGACAATGTTTCTCTGCTATTCATAAGGTTTTTCCTGGCCAATTCTTTGAGAAGTGGATGGCCTCTTCCCTCTTCATAGTCTGTCTCAGTCTGTAAGCTGGACTGAAACCTGTGCACCATGTGCAACCCTGTCAGGACTTGAAACACCAGTGGCATTGTCTCAAGCATCACAACAACACGCAAGCCACAATAATATGACAAACTGACAGACAAGTTTGTCTTGCTTAGCTGTTCGAAACCTCTCCACCCTCCTCTAACCTTAGATAAGCAAAACACTACTGAAGAAGAACAAAGTAGGAAGTCTAATACTCCCAGACCTCAAAACCTATTATACAGCCACAATAGCCTAAACAGCCTGGTATTGATTGGTACAATGACAGACACATTGACTAATGGAACAGAATTGAGAAACAGAACAGAATTGAGAAACATCTATGGACAGCTGATCTTTGACAAAGGACCAACATCCATTACATGGGGAAGAGACAGTCTCTTTATCAAATAGTGCTGGCAATAGTAGATATCCATTTGCAGAAAAAATGAAACAAGAACTGTACCTCACACTATACACAAAAACTAACTCCAGATGGATCAGAGACTTAAATGTAAAACCTAAAACTATAAAGTTCATCAAAGAAAAAATAGGGGCAAACTTAAGGGCCCTAATATATGGCACAAATAGACTAGTAAATAAAACTATAAATTCACAAACAGTAGAAGATAAACTAGATGACTTGGACCTTCTAAAAAATAAATTCTTATGCACATCAAAAGACTTCTCCAAAGAGGAAAAAGAGAACCTGAAAACTGGGGAAAAAATATTTAGCAATGACATATCCAACAGGTGACTTATCTCTAAAATCTACAGAAAATTCCAATGCCTCAACATGAAAGAGACAAACAATCCAATTAAAAATGTGCAGAGGACATAAACAGACATTTCACAAAGAAGATATTTAGGCAGCCAACAAAAACATGAAGAAATTATCATGATCATTAGCCATTAGAAAGATGCAAACCAAAACAACAATGAGATACCATTTCACCCCAGCAATAGTAGCAAAGTTCAGCAAGACAGAAAATAACAAATGCTGGCAAGGATGTGGAGATATTATGACTCTCATACACTGCTGGTGGGACTGTAAAATGATACAACTGTGGAAAACAATATGACATTTTCTTCAAAAGTTGGAAATAGAAATACCATTTGATCCAGCAATCCTACTACTTGGTATTTATCCTAAAGAAGTGAGATCCAGGACATGAATAGCTATATGCACACTCGTGTTCATCGCAGAACTACTCACAGTAGCAAAGAGATGGAAACAACCTAAGTGTCCATTAACAAAAGAATTGATAACCAAACTATGGTGCATATACACTGTATGTTGTTTGTTGTTATGTGCCGTTGAGTTGGCCCAACTCATAGTGACCCCTCCTTGGGTTTCCGAGGTGGTATCACTATGGAAGTAAATTGCCCAACCTTCCTTCTGAGGAGTGGCTGGGTTTGAACCACCAGCCTTCTGGTTAGCAGTCAAGTGCCTTAAGCACTACACTACCAGAGCTCCTCAATGGAATACTAGGCAACAATAAAGAATAAAGAAGAATCTGTGAAACATCTCATAATGTGGATGAACTTGGAGGACATTATGCTGAGTGATATAAATCAATCACAGAAGGATGATTATTTTATGAGTCCACTTGGGCAATCTACTTCTGTAGTGATACTGCCTCGGCAACCCAAGGAGGGGTCGCTATGAGTCGGGTCCAACTCGACGGCACATAACAACAACAACAACAAGTGTAAAAAGTTAAGATAAGGTTTATATATGGAAGCAAACTTTATTTTTTGGTTACAGGGATCGGAGGGGAAAGGGAAGAAAATTTATGATAGGTAAGAGACAAGTACTGATTTGGGGAAAGGGAAAGGCAATATATCAAAAGTGAGTGACCAGTACAATAACACTAAGGGAAAGAAAGACACAGTGAGGTGCAAGAAAGGAGCAGACAACAAAGATAAATGCTTTTATATATACAATACTGCATTATTAGTAACAACAAACATTGATCTGTGGGTGGATACACAGGTAGACAGGCAAATTGATTAAGTATGAGTAGGCAAACAGGAATATACCCATGACCATATATAAGTTTGGCAGATATTTCTATACATGCATTCGTACAGGCTATAAGAACGTCCATGTACATAGTAGAGCTAATGGGGCAAAGTTATGATAACTGCTTAGCCATACCCAAACACCCTGAAGGAGTGAATTGCTGAGCCCACATACTTGGGACCACAGTCACAGGGGACAACAAGCTCAATTGGCATAACTTACTACACTAAAACAGTGTTCTACATCCTACTTTTGGTGAGTAGTGACTGGGGTCTTAAAAATTTGCAAGCACACAAAAGGAAAACTACAGACCAATATCCCTCATGAACATAGATGCAAAAATCTTCAACAAAATCCTAGCCAATAGACTCCAACAACATATCAAGAAA
>NW_006921667.1:9027542-9031432 GCF_000298275.1 Orycteropus afer afer | reverse complement strand
AAAAAAAAAAAAGTTTGCAAGCAGCCATCTAAGATGCAGCAATTGGTCTCTCCTCAGCTGGTGCAAATAAGAATGAAGAAAACCAAAGACACATGGAAACAGTTAGTCCAAGGGACTAGTGGACTACGCAAACCTTAGCCTACATAACCCTGAAACCAGAAGAACTTGATGGTGCCCAGCTACTACTGTTAACCACTTGGAAAGGGATCAGTGTGGGAGATCATGGATAGAGTGGGAGAAAAACATGGAACAAAACTCAAAATCAAGAAAAAGACCAGGCTTACAGGTCTGATAGATACTGGTGAAACCCATGAGACTATGGACCCTAGTGACCCTTCAGAACTGGAATTGAACTCACTCCCATGGCTTCCAGCAAAACAATAGACAGGCATATAAGGTGAACATTTACACCAAGCAGGTACACTTCTTAGAACAACCAATCATGGGAGATCAGAAGGGCAGTATATGCACAGGGTGATAACTTAGAGGCCAGGAATGCATAGGAAAGATGGACACAGGGAAAAGGTAACCACAGGGACGAAGTGAGAAAGAGATGTTGCATTATGGGGACTACAATAAATGTCATGAAACAAAATATGTATGAACTGTTGTATGGAAAATGAATTGTCTCTGTAACTTTCACCCAAATCACAATTTAAAAAAAGAAAGAAAGAATGTCCATTTTATTGGTTCTCTGGCTGCTATAACAGAAATACAACAAAAATGAACAGCTTTAACAAACAGGGATTTATTCTCTTATTAGAGATTATTAGGGATTTATTCTCTTATTAGAGGCTAGAAGTCAGATTCAAAGCTCTAGGGGCTGAGTGAAGGTCCCTCAACCTTGGGCTTCAGCTCTGCCTCCAGTTCTAGTGGGCCTGGAAGTGAGAGCAGAGCTGAACTGCAGGCTTTTTCTGACTCACACAGCTGCTGGCTGCTGAGCTGATGAACCCTAGATCAATATGTAAAATGGTACAGTTCCAAAATTAGCAGACAACACAGCAGGCCATTAGAGCAAGACCAGAAAGAATTCCAAGATCAGTAGGCAATAAAGCATGCCACTGAGATGAAGGCTCAGCCAAATGCAAGATCCAGATGTGCCAAAAGCTTGAGACCTTTCCCAAAGCTTCCCCTTACATGCTGGAAGCATGCCACACCCCAAAGACAGCTCCCTAGCTGCTCACAGCAGATTCCACCATGAAAGTGATTACAGTCTCATCATAGGGAGTAACTACATCCAGCTGCCCAGCCACTCAAAACCACAGCCCAGTCAAATACACACATAATTTGAACTACCACATCAACATATATAATAGAGATAACAGGGGGTAAAATTCTGGTAACTTCTTAGCCACAGACAAATACCTTGACAGAGTGAGTCTGCTTGCTCCACAGGCTCCGGACCATGGTCATGGGGAACATCAAGCTCAACTGGCATAACATAATAAAGAAAAACATTGTTCTACACCTTGTTCATATGTGGTTAGGACCTGTTGAGTGGACTCCAACTCATAGCAACCCTATGTACAACAGAATGAAAAAGTGCCTGATCCTGCACCTGTCTCACAATCCTTGCTATACCTGAGCCCATTATCGTAATAACCATTGTGTCAATCCATCTTGTTGAAGGCCTTCCCCTTTTTCACTGACACTCCACTTTACTAAGCACAATATCCTTCTCCAGGGAATGGTCCCTGTGTTAGACTGGGTTCTCTAGAGAAACAAAACCAGTAAAGCTTATATATATATATGTATATAGAGATAAATTTATCTTAGGAAAATGGCTCACACACTTATAGAAGCTGGCAAGTCCAAAGTTCCTGGATCAAACATCAAGCTGGAGGCTTTTCCCGACTCTTGCAGCTGCAGGGGCTGAGGAGCTCAAGGCTAGCAGGCAGTAAAGGCAGTGGCTATTGACTCCAACGAATGACGAATCCAAGATCTCCAGGCTGAATGGTGGATTGTTCACTCATGGACAGCTATAAGCAGCACAACAGAATCCCGATCCACAGAAAAATGTCTCTTTTCCCAGAATGGCCATAGATATACTGGAAGCAGACCACACTCCTAGGGAAACTCCCTTTCAACAGATTGCCTGCTCAAAACATAATCATCTGATCCCATCATGGGAATAACCACATCACAACAGCTTAAACCACACAGAATTGTGATCCAGCCAAGTTGACACACAGCTCCAACTATCAGTCTCTTCTGACAACATGACCAAAATAGGTGAGAAGAAGTCAGGCCATTCTCGCCTCCAAGAAGCATTCCAGCTGTACTTCTTCCGAGACAAATTTGTTCGTTCTTCTAGCAGTCAGTTCATGGTACTTTCAGTATTCTTCACCAACAACACAACTCAAAAGCATCAACTCTTCTTTGCCTTCCTTATTCATTGTCAGCTTTCACAAGCGTATGAGGTGTTTGAAAACACCTGGCTTGGCTTAGGTACACCTTAGTCTTCAAAGACACAACTTTGCTCTTCAGCACTTTAAAGAGGTCTTTTGCAATAGATTTGCCCAGTGCAATATATTGTCTAATTTCCTGACTGCTGCTTCCATTGTTGTTGTCATGTGCGGTCGAGTCAGACCCGACTCATAGCGACCCCTCCTAGGGTTTCCGAGGCTGTATCACTGCAGAAGTATATTGCCCAACAAAGATTTCAGGATCAGACCTTTGGGTCGGAGCTAACCAAAAACCAGTATTGCCTCAAAATTTAACAGTCCCTATGGTCCATACTCTATATTTCCTAAATTATTTTGCAGTGGAGAAAATGATTCAGATTATGGATAAACGTTGGAAGGGAAAGTTCTGCCCCATTGCTAAACAAGTTTATGTTAATGCCCAACTTTCCACAAACATAATGCAGGGAAGCTGTTAAATGTTTTCCTTGGACAACTTCCCCCACTGATCATATCAAAAGGGGAATGGCACATGAATTTCATTCAGCTTCCTCCTTCTATGTCATATAAATGTGTTTTAGTCCTTATGCATGTATTCACATTTGCCTGAAACTTCTCCCTGTCAAAGGGCAACTGGCACTTCAGTTGCAAAATTTCTTTTCAAGATATCATTTTTTTAGAAGATATAATTCTTTCTTGGGGCATTCGCACCACTCTGCACAGTGACTAGTGGAAACAAGTGCTAAGTGTTTCCAATTACTCAATGTATGAATAACCCATATCACCCCCAATTATTGGGTTGGTTGAAAGAAGAAACGGTATTATAAAACAACAGGTAGCTAATTTAACTGAAGCTCTACATCTGCCATGGCCCAAGGTACTGTGTCTAGTTCTACTTTATTTCAGATTCACTCTTATTAGAAAACAATTAAGTCCATATGAGATTATGACTGCACAAATCTTACTTCTAAGTTATATCACTTATACTGATTCTCAATTTATTAATGCAGTTAATGCTGATATTCTGAACTACTGTAAAGGTTTAATGATGTATTCTCAAGCTTCTAACTCACAAGTGGCAGAAATTTTGCCAAAAAAAAAAAAAGATTACTGCAATCTTGAAAATGACCCTGTTTGGACCAGGAGACATAGAGTACTGGAAAAACTTCCAATTGAATTCTCTGGAATCTCACTGGAGAGGACCTTACCAAATCCTGCTTACTAATCAAGGTACAGTCACACTTGAAGGAGTAAAACCCTGGGTACACATTTCCCAACTCAAAAGAGCTTCACTGAACCTTTGAACAAGTAAAGTTACCTGTGATGTGAGACTTTGTCTCTGTCAAGGACAGATACTAAGTTCCAAAGTAGATGATGTCTAAGATATAACAGCTATCTCAAGATCAGTGGATCAAGATTCTATTTGAGAGGCGGAGCAAGATGGCGGACTAGGCAGAAGGATTGCACAGACCCTCTTCAACAAAGAAA
>NW_006921667.1:9012056-9016263 GCF_000298275.1 Orycteropus afer afer | reverse complement strand
ATCAGCTCCTGGCCTGGTTTTGGCTGAAGATATTGAGCTTTTCCACCGCCTCTTGCCAAAGATGTAGTCAATCTGATTCCTGTGTGTTCCATCTGTGAAGTCCACATGTACAGCCTCTGTTTGTGTTGTTGAAAAAAGGTGTACATGTGGACTTCCATAGAGATACTGCCTTGGAAAACAAAGGAAAGGTTGCTATGAGTTGGAACTGACTGGATGGCAGTGAGTTTGGCTTGGTTTTTTGGAAGCAGAATTTCAGCAAAGAAGGTCTGGTGGCACAATGATTAAGTGCTCACCTGCTAACTGAAAGTTTAATGGTTCGGACCTACCTCCTAGAGGCTCCATGGGAGAAAGACCTGGTGATCTGCTCCCATAACGATTATAGCCAAGAGAACTCCATAGTGCAGTTCTACTGTGTCACATGGGTTGAAAACTGACTCAAGGGCATCTAACAACAACATAATTTCATCAACTGCTCATATGCAAGTTCAAGTTGAAGCAGAAACAATTAAAACAAGTCCACGAGAGCCACAATATGACCTTGATTATATCCCACTTGAATTTAGAGACCATTTGAAGAATATATTTGATGCATTAAACACCAATGACAGAAAACCAGAAAATTTGTGGGATGGCATCAAGAATATCATCCAGGAAGAAAGCAAAAGGTCATTAAAAAGACAGGAAAGGAAGAAAAGACCAAAATGGATGTCAGAAGAGACTCTGAAACTTGCCCTTGAGCAGAGTAGATAAAGCAATGGAAGACATGACAAGATAAAAGAGTTGAACAGATTTCAAAGAGCAGCTCAACAAGACAAAGCCTGTTATAATGAAATGTTCAAAGACATGTAACTGTAAAGCCAAAAGGGAAGAACATGCTCAGCATTTCTCAGCTGAAAGAACTGCAGAAAAAAATTCAAGCCTTGAGTTGCAATATTGAAAGATTCTATGGGCAAAATATTGAATGGTGCAGGAAACATCAAAGAAGATGGAAGGAATACACAGAGGCACTGTACCAAAAAGAATTGGTCGATGTTCATCCATTTCAGGAAATGGCATATGATCTAGAACCAATGGTATTGAAGGAAGAAGTCGAAGCTGCACTGAAGGAATTGGAGAAAAACAAGACTCTAGGAATTGAAACACTTGACATGTTTCAACAAACAGATGCCACACTGGAGGCACTTACTCATCTATGCCAAGAAATTTAGAAGACAGCTACCTGGCCAACGGACTGGAAGAAATCCATATTTGTCCCCATTTCAAAGAAAGGTGATCCCACAGAATATGGAAATTATTGGACAATATTATTATCACACACATGTAAAATATTGATGAATATAAATTAAAAATGATTGCAGCAATATATTGACAGGGAACTTCCAGAAATGCAAGCTGGATTCAGAAGAGGACGTGGAATGAGGGATGTCATAGCTGATGACAGATGGATCTTGGCTGAAGGCAAAGAATACCAGAAAGCTGTTTACTTGTGTTTTATTGACTATACAAAAGCATTCAATTGTGTGGCTCATAACAAATTATGGATAATATTGCAAAGAATGGGAATTCCAGAACAATTAATGGTGCTCATGAGGTACCTGTACATATACCAGGAGGCTGTTGTTCGAACAGAACAAGGGGATATGGCATGGTTTAAAATCAGGAATGGCATGTGTCAAGGTTGTATTCTTTCACCATATTTATTCAGTCTGTATGCTGAATAAATAATCTAAGTAGCTGGACTATATGATGAAGGATTGGAGGAAGACTTGTTAACAACCTGCAATATGCAGATAACATAGCCTTTCTTGCTCAAAGTGAAGATGACTTAAAGAACTTAGTGACTACAGTTTGCAGTATGGATTACACCTCAACATAAAGAAAACAAAAATCCTCACAACTGGACCAATAAGTAGCATCATGATAAATGGAGAACAGATTGAAGTTGTCAAAGATTTCATATTATCTGGATCAATAATAGTTGCCTAGTGCCTAAGACATTTGACTGCTAACCAGAAGGCTGGTGGTTCAAACCTACCAGCCACTCCTCAGAAAGAAGACTGGACAATCTATTTCCATAGAGATACCACCTCGGAAACCCAATGAGGGGTCACTGTGAGTCAGATCTGACTTGATGGCAGTGACTTTGGTTGTTTTTTTAATGAACACCAGTTCATGGTACTTTCAGTATTCTTCGCCAACAACACAACTCAAAAGCATCAACTCTTCTTTGGTCTTCCAAAGATTGTTCAATTTCTTCTTTTGTTTTGGGTCTGTTCAAATTGTCCATCTCCAACTGTTAGCTTAGGTAAGTAATATGTTAGATTGGCAGTTCAAACCCACCAGCCACTCCTCAGAAGGAAGGTTGGGCAATCTACTTCCATAGTGATTCCACCTTGGAAACCCAAGGAGGGGTCACTATGAGTCGGGTCTGACTCCACAGTAAATTACAACAACATGTTAATAGAAATCTGTCCTTTTCTTCTAGATTTTCAAATTTGTTGGAGTACAGTTCTTCATAGTATCCTGATATTATCCTTTTAATTTCTGTTGGTTCTGTTGTGACATCACCCAATTCGTTTCTTATTCATGTTATTTGTATTCTCTTCCTCTTTTCCTTTGTTAAATTTGCCAGTGGTTTATCAATTTTATTAATCTTTTCAAAAAACCAACTTCTAGTCTTGCTGATTTTTTCTATTGCCTATTTTCTGCTTCATTTATTGTTGCTTCAATCTTTATTATTTCTTTTCTTCTGGTGATTGTAGCCTTTTTTTGCTGCTCTTTTTCTAATTGTTGCAGATGTTGGGTTAAGGTTTTGATTTTGGCTTTTTTTTAATATGTGTGTGTGTGTGTGCATTTATTACTATAAATTGGCATCTGATTACTGCTTTTGCTCTGACCCAAAGATTTTGGTATGTTGTGTTTTAATTCTTGTTTGATTCAACGAATTTTTTAATTTCATTTTTTATTTCTTCTATTACCCAGTCATTTTCAAGGAGGCTGTTATTCTGTTTCCATGTGTTTGCTTTTTTTCCATTGATCTTCCTATTGTTGATTTCTAATTTTACAGCATTGTGATCTGAGAAGATGCTTTGCAACATTTCAATGTTTTTAAATTATTAAGGTTTGCTTTGTGGCCTAACATATGGTCTATCCTGGGGAATGTTCCTTGTGCACTGGAAAAGAATGTATATTGTGCTGTTGTTGGGTGAATGCTTTGTAGATCTCTCTAAGGCCAAGTTGGTGGATTGTATTGTTTAGTTCTTCTGCATCTTTGTTGACATTCTTTTCAGTTGTTCTATCTCTGATTGAAAGTGGTGAATTGGAATCTCCTACTATGACTGTGGAGTCATCTATTTGTCTTTCAATTCTGCTTAAGTCTGATACATATATTTTGGGGCTCTTTCATTGAGTGCATAGATATTTATTATGGTTATGTCCTCTTGTTCAATTGATCCCTTAATCATTTTATATTGTCCTTCCTTGTCTCTTATGGTAGCTTTTGTATCAAAGCCAGTTTCATCAGAAATTAATATTGCTATTCCTGCTATTTTATGGCTGTCATGTGCTTGATGTATCTTTTTCCAACCCTTGATTTTTAGTCCATTTTTGTCTTTGTCTATAACGTATGTTTCTTGTACACAGCGTATTGATGAGTATGATAGTTGGAGCTCTGTGTCAACTTGGCTGGACCACAATTCTGTGTGGTTTAAGCAATTGCGATGTGGTCATTCCCATGATAAGATCAGATGTATATGTTTTGAGCAGCCAATCCACTAAAAGGGAGTTTTCCTAGGGGTGTGGCCTGCTTCCGGTACATTTATGGAAAAGAGACATTCATCTGTGGATCAGGATTCTGTTGTGCTGCCTACAGCTGTCCATGAGTGAACAAACCACCATTCAGCCTGGAGATCTTGGATTCATCATTCATTGAAGTTAACAGCCAGTATACTGCCTGCCAACCTTGAACTCTTCAGCCCCTGCAGCTACATGAGTCAGGAAAAGCCTCCAGCTTGGCATTTGATCCAAGAACTTTGGACTTGCTAGATTCTATAAGTGTGTGAGTCATTTTCCTAAGATAAATTTCTCTTTCTCTCTATAAGCTTTACTGGTTTTGTTTCTCTAGAGAACCCAGTCTAACATATTTGGTACCGAGAGTGGTTCTAGAGAGACAAAATCATAAGGATGGGCTTCCTAAATTGGTTCTCCA
>NW_006921667.1:9007104-9011231 GCF_000298275.1 Orycteropus afer afer | reverse complement strand
TCTTACTGGCTGCCCTTTATAGGTAACTTTTCATTTTTCCCATACTGCTTTCAGGATTCTTTTGTTGCCTTTGGTTCAGTGAGATAGATGATGATATATTTTATTGATTTTCTTTTGGGGTCTATCCTCTTTGGGGTTTGTTGGAGTTCTTTAATGGATATTGTTTTGATTACTTAGTGCCACTCTAACAGAAGATACCACAGGCGGAATGGCCTTAACAAACAGGAGTTCATTCTTTTACAGTTTTGGAGGTTAGAAGTCCAAATTCCAGGTGCCAGGCTCTAGGGGCTGGGTGAAAGCCCCTCAACTTTGGGCTTCAGCTCTGCCTTTTGCTACCAGCCCACTGAGACCAGAGGCATTTCTTCACTCAGGCAGCTGCTGGTTGCTTAGGCTGACAAACCCAAAGTCGACAGTGAAAAAGCATAGTCCCAATATCACCAAACCACATGGCAGGCCATTGATTCAAGTCCATTAAAAGTCTCATGACCAGCAGAGCATGGCAGGCTGCTGAATGAAGATTCAGCTACTTGGAGGGTTCAAGCATGCCAAAAAACTAGAGACCTTCCTCAAAGCTGTTTCTTATATACTGGAAGTAGACCACATCTCTAAAGCAGCTGCTCAGCTGCTCCAGTAAATTCCACCATGGAACTGATTGCCAGTCTCACCATGGGGAATAACTACATCAAACTGTCCAGCCACTCAACCAGGCCCAGCCAAGTTGACGACAACCTTAACTACCACAGATATAGTCTTGTCTTTCATTATATCAAGGCAATTCTCTTCCAAAAAGTCTTTGACAATTTCCTCTGTGGTTTTATTTGTCTCTTCCTGTTCTAGAATTCTGAGTATTGAAGTATTTGTCTTCAATCTCACTAATTCTGTCTTCCATTGATTCAATTCTACTCCTTTGCCTGTTCACTGTATTATCTACTTCTAAGAATTTAGTATTAATATTCTGGATTTCTATCTGTAGATTTTGTATCATTTCTAATTTTTCATTTATTTTGTCACTGTGTTCTTTATTGTCCTCTGAAACTGTTCTAGGATTTTCTCTGTGTTTTCCTCAATTTTGTCAGTGTTTTCCTTGATCTGTCTCTCAATCCATTGAAGGTACCTAAATACAATTCTTTTTAATTCCTTATCAGGGAGTTCCAGTGCTGCTTCTCCCTCAAGGATGTGCTCTGGTCTGTATCCTGGTCCCTTTTTTCTACTGCTTTATATTGCTTCTTTGTGTGGACTGTGATTGTCTGTTGTCTCTGAGACATTGTGACGTTTTGGTGTTTATATTTAATTGGTGATTATATATTGGAGTGATTCACCCAAGATTTTCATCGTCTTGCTTTGGATGTATCTGAGTAAGCAAGGTACTGTACTCCTCTATTAAGTAGTTGGCAGCACTTATGCACTCACCACCTGTCTCCTTTCCAGTCATCAGCCTCCCATATGTCCATGGTGTCTTTGTCAAGTGGAGCCTATTCTTAGGTCCCTGGAATCTCAATGAGATTCACTTTAAATATCCAAATGGCCACCTCTTATAGACATTCAAAATGGTTGCACCCAGCCGCTGCTTGTAAACATTTCAAAATGCCTGTGCCCTTCTGACAGCCAAAAGTCCACAGCTCAGTCTGTCTCATTCTTTGTTGTTTTCCCTTTCTGGTCGTCAGATACCCATGCAGGCTTTGGTGATTAGGGCCAATTTTTAGATTTAGTCTCAGGTCCTAACACCACTTGGAAATATTCAAGCTGTCTGTGCCATCAGGACAGCTGACAGTCCACAGCTCCGTTTGTCTCCTTACTCACTGTTTTCATTCAGTTCTTCTAATAGTTGGTGTTTAATCTCCTTCTGTATCCTTCCTTTCAAAGCTCAGGGCTCCAGGATTATCTTCTGTATCTATGTCAATTGATTTCTGTTTTCTTTGTTGAAGAGGGTCTGTGTAGCTTGTCTATGTATTCTGTCATCTTACTGGAAGTTCCTAAAAGGAGTCATTTGGACAGAGAACCAACATCAGACAAAAACCTGTGATAGGACAAGGGTCAGCATCAGTCAGAAACCAACCCAGGTAAAGAATTCTGAAAAATAAAACAAAGCTAAAAGACTGAAAACAGGGAACCAGAGACATCAATCTGCAAATGATGACATCAAAACAAATAGAGGGGATAAAGGTGTAGTTATAGAACTTTCATATGAAGAGGAATTCAAGGTAATATCAAGAAATAAATGACTGCTTTATACTTAGGAAGATAAAAGTAAATTTCAAAAAAAAATTTATAAAGACTCAAACACAAAATTAATATCAACAAAAAGAAGGAAACAAAAATCTACAAGCAAAAAGAACTTAGCACAGAAAATTGAGCAAAGAAACAGACAATATCACAAAAAAAGAAAGAAAGAAAAAGCACAACAAAATGACAGCAGTAAAGTCATACCTATCCATAATCACACTGAATGAAAAGGCTTAAATGTACAAGTGAACAGACAGAGAGAACAGAATGGATTTTAAAAAAAGAAAAGTCAATATGCTGTCTACAAGAAACACATCTTAGACACCAAGACATAAATAAAACTAAAACTGAAAGGATGGAAAAAATATATCAAGCAAAAAATAATAATAATAAAGATCAGAAGTGGTAATATTAATATCTGATAAAATAGATTTTATGGCAAAATTAGCCAAAAAAGATAAGGAGGGACATTATATAATGATTAAAGTGTCTATCCATTGCAAAGACATAACCATAATAAATATATACATATTCAATGACAAGGCTCAAAAACATATGGAACAAACTCTAATAGCATTAAAAAGAGAAATAGACAGTCCCACAATAAAAGCAGGAGATGACAACATAACCTTAACTACCACAAAAGGCATACATCAAAAAAAAAAAAAAAGGCCAAAATCAAAACGTTAACCCTACAACTCCAACAACTAGAAAGAGAGAGTCAAAAGTAACCCACAGTCACCAGAAGAAAGGAAATAATGAAGATTAGAGCAGAAATAAATGAAACAGAAAAACAACAGAAAGATCAACCAGACCAGAAGTTAGTTCTTTGAAAGGATCAATAAAATCAACAAACAACTGGCCAAATTGACAGCGTAAGGGCTCACACCAATACTACTGAAACTATTTCAGAGCATAGAAATGAAAGAAATACTCCCAAATTTATTCTATGAAGCCAGCATAACACTGATGCCACAGCTAGGCAAAGTCACCAAATATATATATATATATATATATATATATATATCCCTCATGAATATAGACACAAAAATTCTGAACAATGTTGTTGTTGTTGTTATGTGTCATCGAGTCGGACCCAAGTCATAGCGACCCCTCCTTGGGTTTCCGAGGCAGTATCACTACGGAAGTAGATTGCCCCATCTTCCTTCCGAGGAGTGGCTGGTGGGTTTGAACCACCAGCCTTCTGGTTAGCAGTCAAGTGCCGTAGCCACTATGCTACCAGAGCTCCCATTTTATATAGCTAATAATCATGCATATTTCTTCATATGTTCATTGGCTGCCTGAAAGTTTCTTTAAAGTGTCTGTTCATGTCTTCTGCCCATTTTTAATTGAATTGTCTTTTTGATGTCGAAGTGTTGAAGTTTTCTTTAAATTTTAGAGATAAGTCTCTTGTCAGATATGTCATTGCCAAATATTTTTCCCAGTTTGTAGGTTCTCTCTTTACTATTTTGGAGAAGACTTTTGATGTGCATAAGAATTTAATTTTTAGAAGGTCTCAGTCACCTAGTTTATCTTCTGACATTTGTGCCTTTTTTCTTACATTTGGTAGTATATTTATGCCATATATTAGGGGCCCTGGGTGGAGAGGAATCAGATTGACTATATCTGTGGCAAGAGATGATGGAGAAGCTCAATATCTTCAGCCAAACAAGGCCAGGAGCTGATTGTGGAATAGACAATCAACTGCTCATATGCAAGTTCAAGTTGAAACTGAAGACAATTAAAAGAAGTCCACGAGAGCCAAAATATGGCCTTGATTATATCCCTCCTGAATTTAGAGATCATTTGAAGAATAGATTTGATGCATTGAACACCAGTGACAGAAAACCAGAGGAATTGTGGGATGACATCAAGAACATCATCCATGAAGAAAGCAAAAGGTC
>NW_006921667.1:9000481-9006821 GCF_000298275.1 Orycteropus afer afer | reverse complement strand
TATCACATGCAAGTAAAATCTTACTGAAGATAATTCAAAAACGGTTGCAGCAGTATATTGACATAGAACTTCTGGAAATGCAAGCTGGATTCAGAATTAGGTGTGGAGAAAGGGACATCATGGCTGATATCAGATGGATCTTCACTTGAAGCAAAGAATACCAGATGTTTACTTGTGTTTTATTGATTATGCAAAGGCATTCGATTATGTGAATCACAACGAATTATGGATAACATTGAGAAGAAAGGGAATTCCAGAACACTTGATTGTACTCATGAGGAACCTGTACATAGACCAGAAGGCTGTAGTCTGAACCGAACAAGGGGATACTGCATGATTTAAAATCTGGAAGGGAGTGTATCAGGGTTGTATCCTTTCACCATATTTATTCAATCTGTAGGATGAGCAAATAATCCAAGAAGCTAGATTATATGAAAAAGAACGTGGCATCAGGATTGGAGGAAGTTTTATTAACAACTTGAGATACACAGATGACACAACTTTGCTTGCTGAAATTGAGGATGACTTAGAGCACTTACTGATGAAAATTAAAGACTACAGTCTACAGTACAGATTACACCTCAATATAAAGAAAATAAAAATCCTCACAGCTGGACCAATAGGCAACACCACAATAGATGGAGAAAAGATTGAAGTTGTCAAAGACTTCATATTACTTGGTTCCATAATCAATGCCAATGGAAGCAGCAGTCAAGACATCAAAAGACATATTGTGTTGGGCAAATCTGCTGCCAAAAGACCTCTTTAAAGTGCTGAAGAGCAAAGATGTCTCCTTGAAGACTAAGATGCACCTAACCCAAGCCATGGTATTTTCACTTGTCTCACCTACTTTGGTCATGTTGTCGAAAGAGACCATTCCCTGGAGAAGGATGTCATGCTTGGTAAGGTGGAGGGTCGATGAAAGAGGGGAAGGCCTTCAATGAGATAAATTGACACGGTGGCTGCAACAATGGGCTCAAGTATAGCAAGGATCATGGAGCTGGCATGGGATCGGGCAGTGTTTCATTCTGCTGTGCATGGGATTGCTATGAGTCAGAAACAACTCAATGGCACCTAACAACAACAACATATGCATGTGAGAGCTGGACAATGAATAAGGAAGACCAAAACAGAGTTGATGCTTTTGAGTTGTGGTGTTGGCGAAAAATGCTGAAAGTACCTAGACTGCTAAAAGAACTAACAAATCTGTCCTGGAAGAAGGGCAGCTGAAATGCTCCTTGGAAACAAGGATGGCCAGGCTTCATCTCACTACTTTAGTCATGTTTTCAGAAGGGACCATACTCTGGAGAAGTAAGTCATGCTTGGTAAAGTAAAGGGTCAATGAAAGATGGGAAGGCCCTCAGTAAGATGAATTGACACAGTGGCTGCAGCAATGGGCTCAGGTATAGTAGGAATTGTGAGGCTAGCACAGAACTGGGCAGTGTTTTGTTCTATTGTACATAAGGTCACTAGGTGTTGGAGACAACTCAATAGCACATGACAAGTTTGCCCCTACTTTTTCTTTGATCAACTTTATACATCTACGTTTTACATTTAAGTCTTTGGTCCATTTTGAGTTAGTTTTTGTTTATGGGGTGGATAAGGATCTTGTTTTATTTCTCTCCAAATGGATATCCAGTTTTACCAGCACAATTTGTGAAAGAGACTATCTCTTCTCATTTAATGGATTTCAGCCCTTTGTCTAAGATCCACTGGCTATATGAGTGCTGGTTACATGCCCTTTACTTTGTTGAGAAATTTCCCCTCTATTCTTATTTTTCTGAGAGTTTTTATCAGGAATGGGTGTTGGATTTTATCGAGTGCTTTTTCTGCATTGATTGATATGATCATATGGTTCTTTTCTTTTGTTTTACTTATGTGACGGATTACACTGATTATTTTTTTAATGTTGAACCATTCTTGCATACATGGTATGAATCACACTTGGTCATGATGTATTATTTTTTGGATATGTTGTTGGGGTCTATTAGCTAGGATTTTATTTTTTTTTTTTTTTGCGTTTATGTTCATCAGGGATATTGGTCTGTAGTTTTCCTCTTTAGTGGTGTCTTTGCCTCATTTGGGTATAAGGGTTATGCTTGTCTCATAAAATGAATTTGGGAGTATTCCATCCTTTTCTATGTTCTGGAATTGTTTGAATAGGATTGGTGTGAGCTCTTCTCTGAATGTTTGGTAGAATTCTCCATCTGGGCCAGGATTTTTTTTGTTGCTAGCTTTTTTAATGGCCTGCTTAATTTCTTCCTTTGTCGTGTTGTTTGTTGTTGTTGTTAGATACTGTCAAGTCAGCTCTGGTGCATAGCAACCCTATGTACAACAGAAGGAAACACTGCTTGGTCAATATTGTTATTACGTGCTGACAAGTTGGCTCTGACTCATAGCGACCCTATGTACAACAGAACAAAACACTCCCCAGTTGTGCACTATCCTCACAATCCTGGCTATACCTGAGCCCGTCATTGCAGCCACTGTGTCAGTCTATCTTATTGAGGGTCTTCCCCTTTTTTGCCGACCCTCCTCTTTGCCATGCATGATATGCTTCTCCAGGGAATGCTTCTCCAGGGAATCCTTCTCACAACATGACTGTGATAGTTGGAGTTGTGTGTCAACTTGGCTGGACCACCATTCTGAGTGGTTTAAGCAATTGTGATGTGGGTTATTCCCATGATAAGATCAGATGTATATGTTTTGAGCAGCCAATCCATTGAAAGGGAGTTTCCCTAGGGGTGTGGCCTGCTTCCAATATATTTATGGACATCCTGGGAAAAAGAGACACTCTTCTGTGGATCAGGATCCTGTTCTGCTGCCTAAAACTGTCCATGAGCAAACAACCCACCATTTGGCCGAGAGATCTTGGATTCATCATTTGTTGGAGTCAATAGCTGGTATACTACCTGCCAACCTTGAGCTTGTCAGCCCCTGCAGCTGTGTGAGTCAGGGAAAGCCTCCAGCTTGATGTTTGATCCATGAAGTTGGGACTTGCCAGCCTCCATAAATGTGTGAGTCATTTTCCTAAGATAAATTTCTTGCTAGATAGATAGATAGATGATAGACAAGCTTTACTGGTTTTGCTTCTCTAGAGAACCCAGCCTAACATAATGACCAAAGTAGGTGAGATGAGGTTTGGCCATCCTCACTTCCAAGGAGCATTTCAGATGCACTTCTTCCAGGAAAGATTTGTTCATTCTTCTGGCAGTCCATGGTACTTTCAGTATTCTTCTCCAAAACCACAACTCAAAAGCATCAACTCTTCTTCGATCTTCCTTATTCATTGTTCAGCTTTCACATGTATTTGAGGCTATTAAAAATACCATGGCTTGGGTTAGGTGGACCTTTGTCTTCAAAGAGACATCTTTGCTCTTAAGCACTTTAGAGAGGTCTTGGGCAGCAGATTTGCCCAGGGCAATACGTTATCTGATTTCTTGACTGCTGCTTCCGTAGGTGTTGGTTGTGGATCCAAGTAATATGAAATCTTTGACAACTCCAATCTTTTCTCCATTTATCATGATGCTGCTTATTGGTCCAGTTGTGAGGATTCTCCTTTTCTTTATGTTGACATGTAATCCATACTGCAGACTATTGTCTTTAATCTTCATTAGTAAGTGCTGCAAGTCATCTTTACTTTTAGCAAGCAAGATTGTGTCATCTGCATGTTGCAGATGGTTAATGAGTCTTCCGCCAAACCTAATGCCAACTTCTTCATATAGTCCAGCCTCTCAGATTATTCGCTCAGTATACAGATTGAGTAAGTATAGTGAAAGAATACAACCCTGATGCACACCCTCCCTGATTTTAAACCATACAGTATCCCCTTGTTCTGTTTGAATGATAGCCTCCTGATCTTGTGTACAAGTTCCTCAAGAGCACAATTAAGTGTTCAGGAACTCCCATTCTCCTCAATGCTAACTATAATTTGTTATGATCCACACAGTCAAATGTTTTTCCATAGTCTATAAAACATAAGTAAACATCTTCTGGTATTCTTTGCTTCCAGCCAAGACTCATCTGACATCAGCAATGATATCCCGCATTCCACATCTTCTTCTGAATCCAGCTTGAATTTCTGGAAGTTCCCTATCAATATGCTGCTGCAACCATTTTTGAATTATCTTCAGCAAAATTTTATTTGCATGTGATATTAACTATATTGTTCAATAATTTCCACATTCTGTGGGATCACCTTTCTTTGGAATGGGTACAAACATGTATCTCTTCCAATCAGTTGGCCAGATTGCTGCCTTCCAAATTTCTTGGCATAGATGAGTGAATGCCTCCAGCAGGGCATACATTTGTCAAAACATCTCAATGGGCATTCTGTCAGTTTCTGGAACCTTGTTTTTCACCACTTCCTTCAGTGCAGCTTCAACTTTTTACTTCAGTATCATTGGTTCTTGATCATATGTTGACTCTTGAAATAGATGAACATCAACCAATTTTTTTTTTGTACAGTGACCTGCATATTCCTTCCATCTTCTTTTGAATATTGAGTCATTCAATATTTTGTCCATAAAATCTTTCAATATTGCAACTTGAGGTTTGAATTTCTCTTCATTTCTTCCAGCTTGAGAAATGTTGAGCATGTTCTTCCCTTTTAGTTTTTTAACTCCAGGTCTTTTTCACATTTCATTATAATAATTGACTTTGTCTTCTCAAGCTGCTTTTGAAGTCTTCTCTTCAGCTCTTTTATCCTGTTGAGTCTTCCATTTGCTTTAGCTACTCTCTGTTCAAGGGCAAATTTCAGAGTCTCTTCTGACATCCATTTTGGTCTTTTCTTCCTTTCCTGTCTTTTTAATGATATTTTGCTTTCTTCCTGGATGATATTCTTGATGCCATCCCACAATTTTTCTGGTTTTCTGTCATTGTTGTTTAATGCATCAAATCTATTCTTCAAATGGTCTCTAAATTCAAGTGGGATATAATCAAAGTCATATTGTGGCTCTCTGGACTTGTTTTAATTGTCTTCAGCTTCAACTTGAATGGCATGTGAGTAATTGATGTCCTATTGCACACTCAGCTCCTGGCCTTGTTTTGACTGAAGATATGAGCTTCTCCATTGCCTCTTTCCATAGACGTAGTCAATCTGATTCCTATGTATTCCATCTGGCAAAGTCCACGTGTATAGCCACCATTCATGTTGAAAAAGGTATTTGCAATGAATAAGTCATTGTTCTTGCAAAATTCTATCATGGGATCTCCAGCATCATTTCTATCACCAAAGCCACATTTTCTAATTCCAGGTAATTCTTCTTTGTTTCCAAATTTTGGATTCCAATCATCAGCAATAATCAATACATCTTAATTGCATGTTTGGTCAATTTCAGACTGCAGAAATTGGTAAATATCTTCAGTTTCCTAATCTCTGGCTTTAGTGGTCAATGTATAAATTTGAATAATAGTAGTATTAACTGGTCTTCATTGTAGGCATATGGATGTTATCCTATGACTGATAGCATTGTACTTCAGGATAGATCTTAAAACATTTTTGTCACCAATGAATGCCATGCCATTCTTCTTCAATTTATCATTATCTCAGCATAGTGTATTGAGGAGTCAGCTGCAGGGATCCGGGTGAGGAGAGGGAACCCAGGCCACGCCCCAAAGCGGCAAGGCGGGAAAGCAGGAGAAAGAAGAGGAAAAGGCCCGGGGACCGAGACAGAGCGAGGAGTCAGCCCCAGGGATCCAGGTAAGGGTGCTTGGAGAGGTTTCCAACAGCTCAGGGAGACAAACTTGTCTGTCAGTTTGTCCTACTGTGGTGACATATTACTGTGAGTCTTGAGGCTGTGCCACTGGTGTTTCGAGCCCAGCAGGGTACACATGGTGCACAGGTATCAGCCCGGCTTGCAGACTGAGGCAGACTAGGAAGAAGGAAGAGGCCATCCACTTCTCAAAGAATTGGCCAGGGGAAAACCTTATGAATAGCAAATAAACACTATCTGATAAATTACTGCACAACTTTATGAATAGTCCAGTAACATTGTCCAATACAGAGGAGGAGGATGAGTCACTTAGGTTAGAAGGATCTCAAAATGGACTGGTTTTGGCCATTTTGAATCATATAACCATATGATCTATTATGCCGGGAATGACAGTTTGAAGAGGAATGGTGTGGCATTCATCATCACAAAGGATGCTTCAAGATCTTTCCTGAAGTACAATGCTGTCAGTGATAGGATAATATCCATACACCTACAAGGAAGACCTGTTAATATGACTATTATTCAAATTTATGCACCAACCACCAAAAATTGAAGATTTTTATCAACTTCTGCAGTCTGAAATTGAATGAACATGCAGTCAGGATGTGTTAATTATCACTGGTGAC
>NW_006921667.1:8994729-8999766 GCF_000298275.1 Orycteropus afer afer | reverse complement strand
TTTAAGCCTTGAGCTGCAATATTGAAAGATTCTATGGGCAAAATATTGAATAATGCAGGAAACATCAAAAGAAGATGGAAGGAATACACAGAGTCACTGTACCAAAAAGAACTGGTCAATTTTCATCCATTTCAGGAGGTGCCATATGATCTAGAACCAATGGTATAAAAGGAGGAAGTCAAAGCTGCAATGAAGGAACAAGGCTCCGGGAATTGACAGAATACGCATTGAGATATTCCAACAAACAGATGCCCCCCTGGAAACACTCACTCGGTTATGCCAAGAGATTTGGAAGAGAGCTACCTGGCCAACTGACTGGAAGAGATCCATATCTGTACCCATTCCAAAGAAAGGTGATACCACAGAATGTGGAAATTATAGAACAATATCATTAATATCACACACAAGTAAGATCTTACTGAAGATAATTCAAAAACGTCTGCAGGAGTATAATGACAGAGAACTTCCAGAGGTGCAAGCTGGATTCAGAAGAGGACGTGGAACAAGGGATATCATACCTGCTGTCAGATAGATCTTGGCTCAAGGCAAAGAATACCAGAAAAATGTTTACTTGTGTTTTATTGACTATGCAAAGGCATTTGATTGTGTGGGGTCATGACAAATTATGGATAACATTGAGAAGGATGGGAATTCTCAAACACTTGATTGTACTCATGAGGAACCTGTACCTTGACCAGAAGGCTGTTGTTCAAATGGAACAAGGGGACACTATATGGTTTAAAATCAGGAAAGGAGTGTGTCAGGGTTGTATCCTTTCCCCATACTTATTCAATCTATATGTGGAGCAAATAATCCGAGAAGCTGGACTATATGAAGAAAAACGTGGCATCAGGATTGGAGTAAGAATCATTGACAACCTGAGACATGCTGCCGATACAACTTTGCTTGCTGAAAGTGAGGATGACTTGAGGCACTTACTGATGAAAATTGAAGAATACAGTCAGCAGTATGGATTATGTCTCAATATAAAGAAAACAAAATTCTCACAACTGGACCAATAAGTAGCATCATGATAAATGGAGAAAAGATGGAGGTTGTCAAAGACTTCACATTGTTTGTTTCTACAATCAATGCCAATGGAAGCAGCAGTCAGGACATTAGATGATGTGTAGCACTGGGCAGGTTGGCCACGAAGGAACTCTTTCAAGTGCTAAGGAGCAAGGATGTCTCCTTGAGGACTAAGGTGCACTTGACATAAGCTATGATATTTTCAATCACCTCATATGCATGTGAGAGCTGAACAATGAATAAGGAATACTGAAGAAGAGTTGATGCTTTGAGTTTGGTACTAGCGAAGAATGCAGAAAGTACCATGGACTGCTAAAAGAACTAACAGATCTGTCCTGGAGGAAGTGGAGCTGAAATGCTCCTTAGAAGTGAGAATGGCCAGACTTCATCTCACCTACTTTGGTCACGTTGTCAGAAGGGACCATTCCCTGGAGAAAGATGTCATGCTTGGTAAGGTGGAGGGTCAACGAAGGGGAAGGGCCTTCAATGAGATGGATTGACATGGTGGCTGCGACAATGGGATCAAGTATAGCAGGGATCATGGAGCTCGCGTGGGATCAGGCAGTGTTTCATTCTGCTGTGCATGGGGTGGCTATTAGTTGGAAATGACTCAACGGCACCTAACAACACCAACAACAAGCATAGTGGATTGTATGATTGTCTGATTCAAAATGGCCAAAATCAGACATTTCAGCTCATTAATGCCTAGTATATTCATCTTTATGTGTTCAATTTCATTTTTACAACTTGCAATTTTCCCACATTCATACTTCACACATTTCAAGCTCTAGTTATTAAAGAATGTTTGCAGCTCTTTCTTCCCATTTTGAGTCATGTCCTATCAGGAAATGGAGGTCTCAAAAGCTATATTCCATCCATATCATTAAGGTCAATTCTACTTTGAGGAGGCAGCTCTTCTCCAGTCATACTTTGAGTGCCTTCCAACCTCAGGGGTCATCTTCTGGCACTATGTCAGGCATTGTCTCAGGGCTCTTCATAAAGTTTTCCAGTAATATATCAGACAGTGTTTCACTTCTATTCATAAGGTTTTCACTGGCCAATTCTTTGAGAAGTAGATGACCCCTTCCTTCTTCCACGTCAGCCTTAGTCTGGAAGCTCTGCTGAAACCTGTCCAGCATGGATGACCCTGCTGGTATTTGAAATACCAGAGGCATACTCTCCAGCCTCACAGCAACATGCAAGCCACCATAGTACAACAAACTGACAGAAGAGTGGTGCTCTTTTGTTATGGGTCTGTTCAAATTTTCCACCTCAGTTTGTCTTAGCTTAGGTAACAGTGTGCTTCTAGAAATCTTCCATTTCTTCTAGGTTTTCAAATTTGTTTGAGTGCAGTTCTTCATGTTGTTGTTGTTAGGTGCTGTTGAGTCATCTCTGACTCATAGCAACCTTATGTACAGCAGAATGAAACACTGCGCAGTCCTGTGCCAGCTCTATTATCCCAGATATACCTGAGCCTATCGTTGTAGCCATTGTGTCATTCCATCTTGTTGAGGGCCTTCCCCTCTTTTGTTGACCTTCCACTTTACCAACCATGATATCATTCTCCAGGGAATGTTCTCTTCTTATGATATGACCAAAGCAGGTCATAGGTGGGACTTCCCTAAGATGGAGGAATAGGCAGACAAGTGACACAGACCCTCTTCAACAAAGAAAAGAAAAACCAATTGACACAGACACAGAAGATAATCCTGGAGCCCTGAGCTTTGAGAGGAACTATATAGAAGTGGATTAGGCACCAACTAGTGGAAAAAACGGAACCAAAACAGTGAGTACAGAGATGGTCAGAGCTGCAGACTGTGAGCTATTCTGATGGGACGAACAGCCTGAATATTTCCAAGTGGTGTTGGGACCTGAGAATTGACCTAAAGATCAGCCCTGGTCACCAAGGGCTGCAGGGACGACTGCACTGGTGGGCTATGACTAGAAAGGGAAACAGCAAGGAGGGAGACTACTTGAGCTGTGGACTTTCAGCTGTCCGGAGGGCGTAGCCATTTTGATTGTTTGTTTACATGCAGCAGCCATTTTGGATATTTAAAGTGACCAGGGCACAGCCATTTTGAATATTTACAAGCGGTGGCCATTTTGGATGTTTAAAGTGACTGAGGGTGCAGCCATTTTGAATCTTTACAGGTAGCAATCATTTTGGATTTTAAAGTGATAACATTCTCATTCAGATTCCAGGGACCTAAGAGTAGGCTCTG
Organism: Orycteropus afer afer; assembly: GCF_000298275.1. Classification (NCBI taxonomy): domain Eukaryota; kingdom Metazoa; phylum Chordata; class Mammalia; order Tubulidentata; family Orycteropodidae; genus Orycteropus; species Orycteropus afer. The sequence goes on along the minus strand of NW_006921667.1, from coordinate 8,996,515 downwards.
TTTGCCAAGGTCAGCAGGGACATCTGAGAGGCTGACAACAGGAAAGGAGACAGGTGATGAGTGTATAAGTGCTGTCAACTAGTGAATAAAGGAGCACAGTACCCTGCTTGCATAGATAACATACAAACAAAACTAAAATCATGGGCAAGTTACTCCAACATACAATCACCAATTAAATACAAACATAAAAACATCACAATGCCTCAGAGACAACAGAGCATCACAGTCCACACAAAGAAGCAAGATAAAGCAGAAAAAACAAGGACCAGGAAATAGACACAAAACACATCCCTGAGGAAGACACAGCACTGGAACTCCCTGATAAGGATTTCAAAAGAATTATATTTAGGTATGTTCAATGAATTGAAAGACAGATCAAGGAAAACACAGAGAAAACCCTAGAATAATTTTGAAAGACAATACAAGAACAAAATGACAAAATGAATGATAAATTAGAAATGATACAAAATCTACACACAGAAATCCAGAAGATTAATACTAAATTTTCAGAAATAGATAAAATATTGAATGGGCAAAGGAGCAGAATTGAATCAATGGAAGACAGAATTAGGGAGATTGAAGGCAAATACCTGACTACTTCTTTGGAAAGGGATAAATTGGAAAAAAGGTCAAAACAAAATGAAGAAAGCCTAAGGTTTATCTGGGATACCATCAAAAGGAATAACCTACGTGTAATCAGAATTCTAGAACAGGAAGAAATGAATAAAACCACAGAGAAAACTGTTCAAGATTTGTTGGAAGAGAATTTTCCTGGTATGATGAAAGATGAGACTATATCCATTCAGGAAGTCCAACAAACTGCAAGCAGGATAGACCCCAAAAGAAAATCACCCAGACATATCATCATCAAACTTACCAAAACCAAAGACAAAGAAAGAATCATGAGAGCAGCATGGAAAATTTACCTACAAGGGGCAACCAATAAGACTAAGCTCAGATTTCTCAGCAGAAACCATGCAGGTAAGAAGACAATGGGATGGTATATATAAAACCCTGAAAGAGAAAACTTTCCAACCAAGAATTATGTACTCAGCAAAACTGTCCCTGAAATATAATGATGAAATTAGGACATTTCCAGATAAACAGAAATTAAGGGAATTTGTTAAAAGCAGACCAACCTTACAAGAGATGCTAAAGGAAGCCCTTTGGACAGAGAAACAACAACAGCCAACAACGACTGACCATTAACACACATGATGATATAACCCAGAAACCAAACCAGTATGGAAGTATCGAAAGTAAATATGCCTACAAGATTGTAAACAGGGAACCAGAGACATCAATTGACAAATGAGGACAACTACAAACCAAAAAGAGGGGAAAAGAACTTTGTCATTACAGAACTTCTAGATGGTAGGGAAGTCAAGACAACTACAAGATAGAACAGACTATTCTAAACTTGGGAAGAAAACTATAAATCATAGGGTGACCTCAAAGAAAAATTATAAACCCTCACATTAAAAAAGAGGACCAGCATAAATATTCAGCAAATACTAAAACAATAGCAATGAAGGATGTGATAACATGATTCATAAACAAAATGAGCTCAGAATAGAAAATTATATGGGACAAAGAAATCAACACCATGAAAAAGCACATAACAAAAATGACAGCACCAAAGTCATATTTGCTGATAATTACATATCTGGCAAGGGACTTATCTCTAAGATTTATAGCAGAAGAGTGGATGACCAAACTATGGTACATACACATAATGGAATGCTATGCAGCACTAAAGAATAGTGTAGAGTCTGCAAAACACCAC
>NW_006921667.1:8991110-8994530 GCF_000298275.1 Orycteropus afer afer | reverse complement strand
ATAAATTATATTTCAATAAAATGCATTAAAAAAAAAAAAAACACCAGTCATAGGGTGAGCTTCTGGGGGATCCTAATCTAAATTTCACATCTACAATCCTGGGAAAAGGAAAATGGTGGGGAATCAAAGCAGAAAATAAATTGGGATGTCTTACATGTGGGACTTGAAATTTTAGAGTGTTCATATGTTAGGATAATAACTGTTACCTGTGATGGTGATTCATTTTTAGAAATGGCCATATTTGTAGTACTCCTTTTTAAGTTTTAGAGTCACAAAATCCTATTGATAGGTTAAATATATAGATATAGATATAGATAGTGATACTGCCTCGGAAACCCAAGGAGGGGTCGCTATGAGTCAGGGCTGACTCCACAGCACATAACAACAACAAGAACAACATAGATATAGATATAGATATAGATATAGATATAGATATAGATATAGATATAGATATAGATATAGATATATGACCAAAGCAGGTGAGATGAAGTCTGGCCATTCTCTCTTCCAAGGAGCATTCTGTCTGCACTTCTTCCAGGACAGATTTGTTAGTTCTTTTAGCAGTCCTCTTTCAGCAGGAGCTGTGGTAGCATAGTGCCTAAGGCATTTGACTGTTAACCAGAAGGCTGGTGGTTCAAACCCACCACTCACTCCTCGGAAAGAAGATTGGGCAATCTTCTGTAGTGATACCGCCTCGGAAACCCAAGGAGGAGTCACTATGAGTCAGATCTGACTCAACGGCAGTGAATTGAGGTACTTTCAGCATTCCCTGCCAGCACCACAACTCAAAAGCAGCTACTCTTACTCAGTCTTTCTTATTAATTATACATCTCTCACGTGCATATGAGGCAATTGAAAATACCATGGCTTGTGTCACACACACCTTAGTACTCAAGGAGATATCTTTGCTCTTCAACACTTAAAAGACGTCTTTTGCAGTTGATTTTGCCCACTGGTATACATCATCTGATATCTTGACTGCTGCTTCCACTGGTGTTGATTGTAGAATCAAGTAATATGAAGTCTGACAACTTCAATCTTTTCTCCATTTATTATGCTACTACTTATTGGTCCAGCTGTGAGGATTTTTGTTTTCTTTATATTGAGGTGTAATCCATACCGCAGACAGTATTCTTCAGTAATTATCAGTAAGTGTTTCAAGTCATCCTCACTTTCAGCAAGCAAAATTGTGTTATCAGCATATCACAGGTTGTTAATGAGTGTTCCTCCAATCCTGATGCCATTTCTTCTTCATATAGTCCAGCTTCTCAGATTATTTGCTCAGTATACAGATTGAATAAGTATGGTAAAAGGATACAACTCTGACCCATTCCCTTCTTGATTTAAAACCATGCAATATCCCCTCGTTCTGTTTGAATGACAGCCTCCTGGTCTATGTACAGGTTCCTCATGAGTACAATTAAGTGTTCTGAAATTCTCATTCTTCTTGATATCATCCATAATTTTTTATGATCCACACAATCAAATGCCTTTGCATAGTCAATAAAACAAAAGTAAACATCTTTATGTATTCTTTGCTTACAGCCAAGATCCATCTGACACCAGGAATGATATCCCTCATTCCACATCCTCTTTTGAGTCCAACTTGCATTTCCAGAAGTTCTCTGTCAATATACTGCTGCAACCGTTTTTGAATTATCTTCAGCAAGATTTTACTTGCATGTAATTTAATGATATTGTTTGATAATTTCCACATTCTGTGGGATTACCTTTCTTTGGAATGGGTAAAAACATGGATCTCTCCCAGTCAGTTGGCCAGGTAGCTATCTTCCAAATTTCTTGGCATAGCTGAGTGAGTGCCTCCAGTGGGGCATCTGTTTGGTGAAACATCTCAATGGGTGTTCTGTCAATTCCTGGAGCCTTGTTTTTCACCACTTCCTTCAGTGCAGCTTCAACTTCTTTCTTCAGTACCATTGGTTCTTGATCATATGCCACCTCCTGGGATGGATGAACATTGACCAATTCTTTTTGATACAGAAATAAACAACCAAACATACTGCTGTTGAATTGGACCCAACTCACAGCAATCCCTTCTTGGGTTTCTGAGGTGGTATCACTACAGAAGTAGATTGCCCAATCTTCCAAGGAGTGATTGGTGGGTTTGAACCATCAGCCTTCTGGTTAGCAGTCAAATGCCTTAGGCACTACACCACCAGAGCTCCTTCTTTTTGGTATACTGACTGTATTCCTTCCATCTTCTTTTGATGTTTCCTGTATCATTCAATCTTTTGTCCATAGAATCTTTCAATATGGCAACTCAAGACTTAAATTATTTCTTCATTTCTTTCAGCTTGAGAAATGCTGAGGGTGTTCTTCTCTTTTGGTTTTCTAACTCTAGGTCTTTGCACATTTCATTATAATAATTGGTTTTGCTTTCTGGAGCTGCTCTTTGAAATCTTCTGTGCAGCTCTTTTACCTTGTCGTTTCTTCCATGTGCTTTACCTACTCTCCCTTCAAGGACAAGTTTCAGAATTTCTTCTGACATCCATTTTGGTATTTTCCTCCTTTCCTGTCTTTTTAATGATGTTTGCTTTCTTCATGGATGATGTTCTTGATGTTCCTCTGGTTTTCAGTCGATGTTCCTCAGTTTTTGGTAGATGTTCATCCATTTCAGGAGGTGGCATATGATCAAGAACCAATGGTACTGAAGGAAGAAGTTCAAGCTGCAAAGAAGGAAGTGGTGAAAAACAAGGCTCCAGGAACTGAAAGAACACCCATTGAGATGTTTCAACAAACGGATGCCTCACTGGTGGCACTCACTCGACTATGGTTTTCAGTGCTCACTGCAACAAATCTATTTTTTAGATGGTCTCTAAATTCAGGAAGGATATTGTCAAGGTCATATTTTGGCTCTCATGGACTTGTTTTGTTTTCCACTTCAACTTGAACTTGCATATAAGCAGTTAATGGTCTGTTCTGCAATCAGTTCCTAGCCTTGTTTTGGCTGAAGATACTGAGCTTTTCCTTCACGACTTGAAACAGATGTAGTCACTCTGATTCCTGTGTACTACATCTTACAAAGTCCATGTGTATAGCCACAATTTTGTTTTGAAAAAAGGTATTTGCAGTGAGTAAATCATTGGTCATTTGTATTTTATTTGTTTTATTGTGATTTGGGTGAAAATTTACAGAGCAAATTCACTTTCCATAGAGCAGTTCACATACACTTTGTCTCATGACATTGACCACAATTTACCACAATGCAACAGCTCCCCTCCCACTTCCTCTCGATAGTTACCTCTTCCCTGTGTCCATCGCCCCATTCACTCCTGCCCCCTCAGCTGTCGCCCTGTGCATAAGCAGCCCCTCTTTCTCCCATGATTGTTCTCTCCAAGGAGTGTATCTACCTCAGGTAAGTGTTCAACTCATATGCGTGTCTTTTGTTTGGCTGGAAACCAC
>NW_006921667.1:8963193-8977722 GCF_000298275.1 Orycteropus afer afer | reverse complement strand
CACACAGGAGCAGTAACCAAAAAAAAAAAACGGAAAAAGAAGAAGAAGAAGAAACAAAAAGGAAACCTGCAGTATCTAGGGATAGGGCAATAAGAGGAAAAAGGTAGAGAAGGAGAATAATGAAAAAAAAAATTGAAAAATGCAAAAAGAAAGACAAGGAACAGGGTTAACCATGAGAAAAAAGAAAATAATAATTGCAACCAGGAACAGGGAAAAGAAAAAAGGCTGAAAACTAGGACCTGGGAGGGCAAGAATAAAGAATAATAGTAAAAAGGACAAAAGTAGTAGTGATAATAGTAGTTTAAAAACAGAGAAAAACAAGCAAACTAAAAGAAAGAAAAAGAAAAAGAAAAAGAAAAAAACGAGGGAGGGCAGGGCAGAGCACCCAGGCTCCATGTGAGCACACAGACTGGGATGGAGTTCCTGCAGGCCCAGAAGGTGGGTGGGAGTGGAGGATAAACGCTCCTCTGTTCACCAAGCAGGTGTGGAGTATAAGAGTAATAAGGGGAATGTCTCACCTTTCCAGCTGTCCAGGTCTGGAATGTCCTTGGGGTTACTGGTAAGTGAAGCCTGTTCTTAAGCCCCTGGAATCTGGGAGAACTCTGTTGCTTTAAATATCTAAAATGGTCAAGCTGCCTGTAGATATTCAAAATGTCTGCACCCTCCAGACAGGCAAAAGTCCACAGCTCAGCCCACCTCCCTCTTCGCTGCTGCTTCACCTTTTATTCCCCAGCCACAGAGCAATCCTCCATGCTGTCTCTGGCTAGCAGGGCTCATTTTTAGATTAATTCTTAGGTCCTATCACCACTTGGCAATCTCCAAGCTGTCTGTGCCGTAAGGATCACGCCAGACCGCAGCTCCATATGTCTCCTTTTTTGGTATTTTCATGCAAATTCTTCTGCTAGTTGGAGTTTAGCCCACTTCTATATCCTTCCTTTCAAGGCTCAGGGGCCCAGGGACCCAGGATTATCTTCTGTGTCTGTGTTAATTGGTTCCCCTTTTCTTTGTTGAACAGGGTCTGTGCCATCTTTCTGCCTAGTCCACCATCTTACCTGGAAGTCTAAGTCATTGGTCTTGCAAAATTTTATCATGTGATTTCCAGTATCATTTCTATCACCAAGGTCAAATTTTCTAATTACTGGTGACTCTTCTTGTTTCCAACTTTTGCATTCCAGTCATTAGTGGTAATCAGCACATCTTGATTGCATGTTTGGTCAATTTCAGACTTCAGATGTTGGTAAAAATCTTCCATTTCCTCATCTTTGGCTTTGGTGGTTGGTGCGTAAATTTGAGTAATAGTAGTATTAACTGGCCTTCCTTGTAGGCATATGGATATTATCCTATCACTTGACAGCATTGTACTTCAGGATAGATCTTGAAATATTCTTTGTGATGATGAATGCCACTTCATTTCTCTTCAATTTGTCATTCCCAGCATAGTGGATCATATGATTGTCTGATTCAAAATGGCCAAAAACGGTCCATTTCAGCTCACTAATGCCTAGGATATCAATCTTTATGGATTCCATTTCATTTTTGACAACTTCCAATTTTCCTAGATTCATACTTCGTATATTCCATGTTCTGATTATCAATGCATGTTTGCAGCCATTTCTCCTCAGTTTGAGTCATGCTACGTCAGCAAATGGAGGTTCCTGAAAGCTTTACTTTATCCATATCATTAAGGTCAGTTCTGCTCTGATGAGGCAGCTCTTTCCCAGTTGTATTTTGAGTGCCTTCTGACCTGAAGGACTCATCTTCCGGCACTATATCAGACAATGTTTCAAAGCTATTCATAAAGTTCTCCAGTAATATATCAGAGTGTTTCTCTGCTATTCATAAGGTTTTCCCTGGCCAATTCTTTGAGAAGTGGATGGCCTCTTCCTTCTTTCTAGTATGTCTCTGCCTAGAAACTCCGCTGAAACCTGTCCACCATGGGCAACCCTGCTGGTGTGTGAAATACTAGTGGCATAGTCTCCAGCCTCACAGCAACATGCAAGCCACCACAGTACGACAAACTGACAGACAAGTTCATCTCCCTTAGCTGTTCCAAACCTCTCTGCCCACATCCTTGCCTTCCCCCTACCTGTTTGGGCTGTCAGCCCTGGCTTCCTGCTTCCTGCCTGGGTGGAATCTCTCTCTCCCCTTATTTCAATCTGGCCGTTGGCCCTGGCATCTTCCTGCTTCCTGCCTTGGGTGGGGTTCTTCATAGTATGTTGATATTATCCTTTTTATGGGCATTGGTTCTGTTGTCACATCACCCATTTCATTTATTTGTGTTATTTGCATCTTTTCCTTTTCCTCTGTTAAATTTACCAGTGGTTTGTTGATTTTATTACTCTTTTCAAAGAACCAATTTTTAGTCTTATTGATTCTTTCTGTTGTATTTTTTTTCTGTTTCATTTATTTCTGCCCAAATCTTTATTAATTCTTTTCTTCTGGTGACTCTAGGCTTTGTTTGTTTGCTGCTGTTTTTGTAATTGGAGATGTTGGGTTAAGGTGTTGATTTTGGCTCTTTCTTGTTTTTTGATGTGTGCATTTATTGCTGTAAATTGCTGATTGTTGCTTTTGCTGTGTCCCAAATATTTTAAAATATCGTGTTTTCATTTTTGTTTGATTTCAAGGAGCTTTTTTATTTTTCTTTTCTTCTATTACCCAGTGGTTTTTGAGTGTGTTATTCAGTTTCCATGTGTGTGCTTTTTTTTCCACCCTTAATCTTCTTATTTTTGATTTCTAATTTTGTAGCATTATGATCTCAGAAGATGCTTTGCAATATTTTGATTTTTTTAAATTTATTGAGGTTTGCTTTGTGGCCTAACATATGATCTCTTCTGGAGAATGTGCCATGACACTGGAAAAGAATGTGCTGTTGTTGAGTAAAACGTTCTGTATCTAAGGTCAAGTTTCTTTATTGCATAGTTTAGTTATTCTGTGTCTTTGTTGAGTTACTTTCTAGTTGTTCTATCCTTATTTGAAAGTGGTATTTTAAAGTCTCCTACTATTACTATGGAGTTGTCTATTTATCTTTTCAATTCTGTTAAAGTCTCATTTATGTATTTTGGCAATTCTTTTCTTTCAGAGAAAAATGTCATAACCATTGCCTTCTTGCTTGCACGGTTTTTGCCAAGAAAGCAGAGCTTTATCTTATTGGCTCCCCTTTGAGGTAACTTTTTGTTTTTCCCATGCTGCTTTTAGGATTCTTTCTTTGTCTTTTAATAAGTTTGATAATATGTCTTAGTGATTTTCTTTTGGGGTATATTGTATTTGGAATTAATCAAACTTCTTGAATAGATATCTTCTCATGTTTTGTCATATTAGGGAAGTTCTCTTTCAACAATATTCTCTGTGGTTGTATTTGTTTCTTTCTGTTCTGGATTTCTGATCAAATATAAGTTATTCCTCTTGCTTATGTTCCACACAAATCTTAGGCTTTCTTCATTTTGTTTTGATCTTTTTTTCTGATTGATCCCTTTGGTAAGTAGTATTGAGAGTTTTGTCTTCATTCTCACTGATTTGGTTCCACTTCTTTGTCCTTTTAATGTTATCTATGTCTGAAATCTTAGTATTAATCTTCTGGGTTTCCATTTGCTAGTTTGTTTTTTTTTAAGATTTCTAACTTTTCATTTGTCAGTTTTTCTTGTTTTCCTAAATTGTTCTAGAGTTTTGACTGTGTTTTCCTTAATTTTGTGTTTTCCTTGATTTTGTCATTGTTGTCCTTGATGTGTCTCTCAATCCATTGAAGGTACCTAAATATAATTCATTTAAATTCCTTGTCAGGTAGTTCCAATGCTGCTTCTCCCTCAGGGAGGTTTTCTGCTTCTGTATCCTGGTCCTATGTTCGTACTACTTTATCTTGCTTCTTTGTGTGCACTAGGATTGTAAATTGTCTCTGAGACAGTGTGATGTTGTTCTATTTATATTTAATTGGTGCCTGTATGTTGTTGTATATCTTGGTTCTCTAGTGCTGCTATAATAGAATTACCACAATGGATAGCTTTAACAAACAAGAGTTTATTCAATTACAGTTTAGGAGGCTAGAAGTTGGAATTCAGAGTGCTGGCTTTAGGGGCTGGGTTTCAGCTCTGCTTCTTGTACCAGGTCCACTGGAGTTGGAAGCTTCTTGTGACAAAGGCAGCTGCTGGCTGCTGAGGCTGATGAACCCAAGATCAGTAGGAAAAATGGCAAAATCCCAAAATGAGCAGACAACATGGCAGGCTACTGTTTCAAGTCCAGGAATAGTCCCAAGATCAGCAAGCAGCATGGCCCAAAATGCACCAAAAAGCTAGAGACCTTTCCCAGGGTATCTCCATATATACTAGGAACAGGCCACACCCTGAAGGCAACTGATTAACTTCTCACAGCAGATTCTTCATAGCATTGAGTATACCATATCCAATCTCATCATGGGGAATAACTACATCCAGCTGTAAAGCCACTCAAAATTACAGCCCAGCCAAATTCACACACATGTAAACTACCACAGTATGATTCACCCAGGTGAGATGGATAGATAGATAGATGGATAGATAAAGTTGAGTGATGAAGGCTGGTTTAAGGAGCTCTGGTAGCATAGGGCCTAAGGCATCTAACTGCTAACTAAAAGGTTGGTGATTCAAACCCACCAGCCGCTCTGCAGAAGCAAAACTAGGCAATCTAGTTCCACAAAGATTTACCACCTTGGAAGCCCAATAAGGGTCACTATGAGTTGGAATTGACTTGGGGTTCTTTTTGTTTTGTTTTGTTTTGTTTTGTTAAGGCTGGTGTGCTACTCTGTTCCTCAGTTTGGTGTACTTAGGCACTCACCACTTATCTCCTTGTGGGTATTATAGAGGATGAGAATGTGTGCACAGATCTCTGTTAGCTGTTTATGTATAGCAGTTGAGAGTGAGTTGGGCTGGTATTGTCCACCATCTATCACTGATTAGTTGGTGCCCAAGCAGGTGGTGGCCCTCACCCAGTGGTGGGGCTGCAGGAGGGATGAGTGTTTGGGTCATGTAGGCATGGTTGCTGTTTCTCACCCAGTTGGACCAAAAACACAACAACATGAAAATAATAAAAACAAGAGAACAAAAAACAAAAACCACATAAACAATAAATAACACACACACACAAAAAGTAAAAAGCAATAAATGAAAAGAAAGACAAAGAGAAAAAGAAGATATATATATATATATAGATATATATATATATGGAGGGAGGAATAAGAGAAGAGACTAAGAGAAAAAGAATAATAAAGCAAAAATGAGAAAAATGCAAAAAGTAAAACAAGAGATGGAAAGAACAAAAAGGGAAAATGAAGAAAAGAATGACAAAATAAAGGAACCATGAAAAGGGGGAAGAAAACAAGAACCTGGGAAGGGAAAGTAAAGAAAATGAAAGAAAGGAGAAAAGAATAGAAAAAAAAGAAGAATTTAAAAACAAACAAATTAATGAAAACAAAATTGAGGGGGCAGGGCACCCAGGCTGTTTCTTGTTGCCAAGTAGGCAACAGGGAGGAGGGCATCCAGTCCTGGTACCATTTCCTGCCCACCCAGAAGGGAACTGGAGGCAGGGTGCCTGATTTCAGATGAGTGCCTGTTGACCCAAAAGATGTCTGGAGGCAGAGCACCTGGATCTGAAAAAAGTTCCTGCTGGCCTAAATGGTGATAGGAGCAAGGCACATAGTTCCAGAAGTAATTCTTGCCTGCTTAAAATGCAGGTGGGTATAGGGCATCTGGTTTCAAAAAAAGTTCCTGCTGTCTCTAAAGGGGGCCTGGTGTAAGGTACCTCGTCCCACCAAAAGTCCTTGCCAACCCAAATTGCTGCTGGGAACAGCAGCTCATCTCAGAGCTAGTTCCTATCTACCCAAAGGGCAACTGGTGGCAGAGCACCTGATATCAGATGACTTCCTACTGGTCCAGAAGGTGTCTGGGTGCAGGGCTCCTGGACTCAAAGAAGTTCCTGCCAGTCAAAATGATGATTGGGAGCAAGGCACCTGGTTCCAGAGGGAGTTCCAGCCAGCTCAAAAAGCAGCTGTGGGCAGCGTGTCTAGTCCCAGACAAAATTCTTGCTGTTTCAAAGGTAACTGGGAGAAGGGTCCCATTTAAAAAAAAAAAAAAAAACTCCCTGCTGTCCCAAAAGTTGGGTGGGTGTAGAGTACCTGACTCAGAAAAAATTCCTACTGCCCCAAAATGTGGCCGAGAATAGGACACCTAGTGCTGGGACCAGTTCCTGCCTGCCAAGAAGGCAGCTGGTGGCAGGGAACCTGGGCTGGGATGGAATTCCTGTGGGTGCAGAAGGTGGGTGGGGTTGGGAGATGGCCATGCTTCCTATTCACCAAGAGGGTGTAGGGCACAATTATTAGGGCAACTAGGGGAATATCACACCTTTCTAGTTGTTAGCCACCAATGCAGTTGTACATGTAGTCCTCGGCAAATGTAGCCAATTCTTAGGTTGCTGCTGGGATTGGAATGTCACTTGCAAATATTCAAAACGGCCACACCACCAGGCAAGCCAATAGTCCACAGTTCCGTTTGTCTCCTTATTTGCTGTTTCCATTCAGGTTCTTCTATTAGTGGGTATTTAATCCACTTCTTTATCCTTCCTTTTGAAGCTCAGAGTTCCAAGATTATCTCCTGTATCTGTTTCAATTGGTTTCTTGTTTCTTTGTCATAGAGGGTATGTGTGTAGCTTGTCTGCTTATTCTGCCATCTTGCTGGAAGACCCCTCCTATTTTTATCCCTCAATGTCTGTAAATTCTGTAATTATATTTTCTGTTTCATTTCTGATACTGATAAACTATACCTTCTCTCTTTTCTTTGTAATTCTTACTAGAGGCTTGCCAATTTTATTGATCTTTTCAGAGAGCCAGCTTTTGGTATTATTGGTTTAATCTATTGTTTTTCTGTTTTCAATTACATTGATTTCTGCTCTTATTTCTTTTCTTTTTTCTTTTTTCCTATATGCTTTGGTATCTTAGGCTGGATTTTCTAGAGAAGAAAAACTTGTGAAGCTTATATATTTATACAGAAATTTATCTCAAGGAAGTGGCTTACATGGTTGTAGATGATGGCAAGTCCTAAGTCTATGGGTCAGACATCAGGCTGGAAGCTTCACTTCACTCATGCAGCTGTAGGGACTGATGAACCAAGAATGGCAGGTAAGACAGCAGGCTGCTGGTCAAGCCCCAAGAACTGGAGGTCAGATGATGAGAGCTGGATGCAGGAAACAGAGCAAGCAAAAACATAGAAAGCTTTGACAGGACATCCATATGTGTTTGATGCAGGCCATAACCTTGAGGAAACTCCTTTTCAACTGATTGGCTCCTCATAGCAGATCTCATCATGGAAATGATTACATAATCACAAATCACATTGTGGAGGATGACTACATGAAAACTGCCAAACAAGAGAATAATGGCCCAGCCAAGATGACACACAACCTTAATCATCACACTTGTTTTTTTGTTGATGTTTACATTGTTGTTGTTGTTGTTCTTCTTTGTCTAATTTCTTAAAGTCTAGATTATTTATTTGACAGGTTTCCTCTTTTCTAATGTAAATATTAGGAGCTCTGGTAGCTTAGTGTCTAAGGTACTTGACTGCTAACCAGAAGGCTGGTGGTTCAAACCCACCAGACACTCCTCAGAAGGAAGGCTGGACAATCTACTTCCGTAGTGATACTGCCTCGGAAACCCAAGGAGGGGTAATGGCACATGACAACAACAACAATAATGTAGATATTTAGTGCCATAACTTTCCCCCTCAGCAGTGCTTTAGCTATGTCCCACAAAGTTTTAAATGTATTTTCATTTTCATTCACTTCAATATTTTTTAAAAGTTCTCTTGACACTTCCTCTATTAACCATGTATTATTTTTATATTTTTAACATGTTATTATGATTTGGTAAGTTTACAGAGCAAAACAGATTTTCCATCCAGCAATTCATACACATTTTGTTTTATGACATTCATTGCAATCCCCACAATGTAACAGCACTCTTTGCACTCTTCCATTCAGGGTGCAAAGTTATGAAAACTTCTCAGCCATAACCAAACACCTTCACGGTAAAAAGGTAAAGTGACTAGTGCCAGCATGGAGGTAACCACTCACATCTGTCCCAACTGGGCATAGTGCCTAAGACATTTGACTGCTAACCAGAAGGCAGGCAGTTCAAACCCACCAGCCACTCCTCAGAAGGCACACTGGGCAATCTACTTCCCTAGAGATACCACCTCCCAAACCCAAGGAGGGGTGCCTATGAGTCCAATGGACTGGACAGCAGTGAGTTAGGGTTTTTTTTTTTTTTTTTTGGTCTTATGCCAAGCTATAAGGAGTTCTGGGAGCTCTGGGGGCCTAGTGCCTAAGCTATTTGACTGCTAACCAAAAGACTGGCAGTTCAAACCCACCAGCCACTCCGCACAAGACATACTGGGCAATCTACTTCCGTAAAGATTTACCACCTCAGAAACCCAAATGGGGGTGGCTATGACTCCGAATCCACAGCATGGCCTTGAGTTTTTGGCTTTATGCCAAACTGTAAGTAGGACATTAGAAAAGTTCAGTACAAACATAGTTTCCTAATCTCCTACCAAGTGAAGGGCGGACCCTACACCGGTTCCCAGTAATCCCTATCCCTTTCCAGCGGCTCCGCGGGAGATCCTAACCTGGCCCACTTCTAGGTGTGCAGTCGCACCACGCGACTTCCCGGGCCTTGATCGGGCTGGGCGCAACGCAGCCAGTGGCGTTAGTCCGTGTGGGCCGGGCGCTGCCCTCTGCGCGCTCTGATTGGCACCCTGGGGCAGGCGGGGCCGAGCGCGCGGCGCGCGCGAGGAGCACGGAGGGAAGGGCGCAGAGCGCCTAGTCTGTGCTGGGGAGTGCGTGGCTGTCGCACGTGGGAACAGTTGTCGCTGTCTCGTGCGTGGGTCTGTTCCGGTAGGTCAGTGGCTTGGGTCCCTAGGGCCTCAGTGACCCGGCGCGCGTGGGCACTAACCCCGAAATCCGCGGAGGAAGTGCTTTGTTCGCGCCTTTGGTGCGGGGTCGGACGGCAAAGGCCCGCGAACTTGTGAAACAGGGATGGTGGCGGTGGCCTTTAACACGCACGCCATGGCTGACTTGAACGCTTTTCTCATTAACCATTTGAAATCCATCCCCGCACCCCTGTCCTGTTCTCGCGACAATGCTGCAAGTTGTGTGCGATCAACTCCCCATTTTACAGACAGGAGGGGAGGTGGCAGAAACTCAAGAGCAGTAGTAAGTGAGATCCTTGGAGTTGCTATTATGTGCTCTGGATCCGACTCTTGGCAACACCATGTGTTACAGTGTAGATCTGTGCACCATAGGGTTTTTTGGTTGTAATCTTTAGGAGAGATCACCAGGATTTTCTTCCACAGTGCCTCTGGGTGGGTTTGAACCGCCAACTTTTAGATTAACAGCCCAGGGCTGGTGAAACGGCAGGGCCCAAGAAGTAGCCTATACTCACTACCATGTGCAGGACCTTTGCTCTTTGGACTGTGCAGCCACATCCCTCTGGGGGAGGGGCAGCTCCTGTTGCTGCCATCTGTCACCCTCCCTTCTAGGAGAAGAACCTTATATGGTCAGCTCTTGGAGGGATGCCCTGTGCTTTGAGATCCTGGAAGTGAAGTGACCTTTGGTCAGCTGAAGCAACACAAATGTGAGCCTCAGTCAGAAGTTACTAGACTGGAAACACCAGTTTCGTTTCTTAGGGGGTCATATTTTAAATTTCTCAATTGAGGGAGCATGCCGTGGAGGTGGGTAATTGTGCTTTCATTTTTTTTGTGGTATCATGGGAAATGGCTTTGGAATTTAAGGTAAACCCAAGTTCAGATTTTGACTCTTACCATACTACCTGAGGCAAGTCTCTTATGGAGCCTCCATTTATTCCTGTGTAGAGAGCACAGAATCTGTGTGTGGCAAGTCTTTACTCTGTGTGTAGCTTGCTTCTGAGGGCTTTGGGTCTGGTATCTCGTTAACTCTCATAGCCAGCTTCAGAAGTTTGATTATTTCCGTTTTATGTATGAGGAAGTGGGACACAGATGTTAGCAAACTGAAGTTGTATTTACCACATGGCAGAGTGAGGTTTTAATCCCTGCAGCCTGGCTCCAGGCTCCATGTTCACAGGGATTGGGAAATCACTGTGTCTCAGAACAAGTGAGGAACACCTGGAGAAGTGGAGGAGTCCTGCTTGAAAGGTAGCAGGTCATCCACCTGCCTTTTGGAGAAGAACTGTTGTCTTTTCCATTGATGTTCCCTAGTTATTGGCTTCAGGAGCTCTGGTAGCATAGTGCCTAAGGCACTTGACTGCTAACCAGAAGGCTGGCGCTTCGAACCCACCAGCCACTCCTCAGAAGGAAGATGGGGCAATCTACTTCCATAGTGATACTGCCTCGGAAACCCAAGGAGGGGTTGCTATGAGTTGGGTCCGAGTGGACGGCACATAACAACACTTACTGGCTTCTGATGTCATAGCTGGATTGAGAAATAAGATAAGACCGAGGTTTCAAGAAAACACTTTGAAATGTGCAGAGTACATGCTGCCTATGTGAAAATCTGTGCTCCTGTCCGTCAGCTGATGGCGCAGTGGTTAAAGCATTTGACTGCAAACCAAAAGTTGGGCAGTTGGAACCCACCAGCTGCTCCACAGGAGAAAGATGAGGCAGTCCGCTTCTGTAAAGATTTACAGCTTTGAAAATGCTCTGTGGCAGTTCTACCCTGCCCTCTAGGGTCACTGAGTCAGAATCGACTCAATGGCAGTGAGTTTGGTTTGGTTTTCTTTGTATGTTAATGAGGCCATATTCTTGTAGGTTGTCTTAAACCTAACAACTTTAAAGATATAAAATGAGCAGATTAGGCACAGAGACAAGCACAAATAGGGGAAAGATAGATGCCACTTGGAGATTGCCAAGGAACTGAGGAATGCCAGGGGTACAGAAGATGAAACAAGGATTTTCCCCCAGAGCAAAAAGAGAGAGCTTTTCCCTAGAGGTGGCACCCTGAAATTGTACTTCTAGCTTTCTGAACTGTGAGAAAATGAATTTTCGTTCGTTAAAGCCTCATTTGTAGTATTTCTGTTAAGGCAGCGCTAAGAAACTAAGACAGGACCAAGGAGGGTATAGATTTAATAAGGAAATGGACTAATTACTCTAATTTGGGGATTACTTGATCCTCAGTAGTCATTGGATAGAGAGGGTAGAGAACAGAATGGCACTGCTCAACTGAATGAGTGAAGAGGTGGCCACCATACATTCTTGATAGGGATTAGGGAGTTCCTGTGTGGTGGCAGAGTGCCTAAGGCATTTGACTGCTAACCAGAAGGTTGGCAGTTCAAACCCACCAGCCACTCCGCAGAAGGAAGACTTGGGCGGTCTACTTCTGTAAAGATTTACTGCCTCAGAATCCCAATGGGGGTCGCTATGAGTCAGAATTGACTCAATGGCAGTGAGTTTTTTCTGTTTTTAGTGTCTCATAACAAGTATCTTGGCTAAGAAAAAGTTTTGCAATTAAGGGCAAAAGGGCAGCAAATTGTTAATGCTAACACAAAATCATTGAGTCTATGAACTCATTCTTTCCCCCTGTGGAGTTAAACTAAGAGCTTGTCACCAAATGATTGTCCATCTGTGAATAGAGGAAAAGGTTTCCAAGTGGACTGCAGTTGTTTGGTGTTTAAGAAATAAGTGTTCTGTGTTATTTATCACCTTCAAATCCTTTTTAACCTTGAATAGTTACTGTAAGCAGTTTTCTCTTTTTGGGATTCTAGGGTTAGTACAGGAGCTCTGGTGATGTAGTACCTAAGGCATTTGACTGCTAATCAGTAGGCTGGAGGTTCAAACCCGCCAGCCACTCCTTGGAAGAAAGATTGGGCAATCTACTTCTGTAATGATACCACCTCAGAAACCCAAGGGGGGGTTGCTGTGAGTCGGATACGACTCCACAGCAGTGAGAGGGTCAGTATCCTGTTACTGCTATAGGGATATTTCAAGGATCCCTTTCTCTGAAGGCAGATGTGTTAGTGGGTGGCACTGGCCACAATTGTGTTCCAGGATCAGTATAGATGAGCAGGGGGCCGGTACGTACCATGTGTCCTTTCTCAGCACCTCTTACAAAACACATGCAGCTGGCCACACTCAGAGCAGCTTGGCCTTGGGAGAGACAGCATTGAGCTGTGGCTGCATTGACATCTGCAGACCTGGCTAGATTTCTAATCCCGTTGACTGTGTGTTAAAATAAAGTCTGCTTTGAAAGCTCTGATTGTGAATTTCCTGGTTTAAAAATTACTGATCATTTATTTTATTAGCTCCACTAGAAATTAAGGAGGGATGACTGATTTGGGATTATTAGGACAATTTGTATATTTTGTTAAATGGATATATTTGCTAGCACATTGTGCTGTGTGTGTACATTTGGAAAATCGTCTTTCTTGAGATTGACTCTTTTCCAATTTAAATATCCTTTCCTAATATAGGCCTTCTTAACCCACGTATCTAAAGTGAGCACCTTCCCTTCTCTGCTCTTCTGCTCCAGCACCCAGCTCCTTTCTTCCGTAGCACAAACTATGCATTTGGTACAGGGATCCAGTCTCTTTTCTTCTCCCCTGTCTTCCCAGTACCGAGCACAGGGCCTGCATGTGGAAGGGCTCAACAAATGGTGTTGAATGAATGGATTGCAAATATGGATATTATCCTATCACTGACTTGACGTTAGATCCAAGAATTTGGGACTTGCCAGCTTCTATAAGTGTGTGAGCCATCTTCCTAAGATAAATTTCTCTTTCTCCCTATATATAAGCTTTACTGGTTTTGTTTCTCTGGAGAACCCAGTCTAACACATTTGGTACCAGGAGTTGTAAATGAAAACCACCAAAATCAGTGGAAAAATATAGTGAAAAGCTGATGAGTATTAAGAGAGTTTGTTGTTGTTGTTGTTGTTGTTAAGTGCCATTAAGTCATCTCCGACTCGTAGCAACCTTATGCACAGCAGAACAAAACACTGCCCAGTCTTGTGCCACTCTCACATTCCTTGCTATACCTGAGCCCATTGTCGCAGCCACTGTGTCAATCCGTCTTGTTGAGAGCTTTCCCCTTCTTTGTTGAGCATCCACTTTACCAAGCATGATATCCTTCTCCAGGGAATGGTTCCTTCTGACAACATGACCAAAGTAGATGAGATGAAGTCTGGCCATTCTTATTTCCAAGGAACATTCCAGCTGCACTTCTTCCAGGACAGATTTGTTAATCCTTTTAGCAGACCATGGTACTCAGCATTCTTCTCCAGCACCGCAACTCAAAAGCATCAACTCTTCTTCAGTCTTCCTTGTTCATTGTCTGGCTCTCACATGCATAAGAGGCGATTGCAAATACCATGGCTTGGCTTAGGCGCACCTTAGTCTTCAAGGAGACATCTTTGCTCTTCATCACTTGAAAGCAGCCTTTTGCAGCAGATTTGCCCAATGCAATACGTCATCTGATGTCTTGACTGCTGCTTCCGTTGGTGTTGATTGTAGAATAAAGTAATATGAAATCCTTGACAACTTCAATCTTTTCTCCATTTATTGTGAAGCTGTTTATTGGATCAGTTGTGAGGATTTTTGTTTTCCTTATATGAGGTGAAATTCATACTGCAGACAGTAGTCTTTAATCTTCATCAGTAAGTGTTTCAAGTCATCCTCACTTTCAGCAAGCAAAGTTGTGTCGTCAGCATATCACAGGTTGTTAATGAGTCTTCCTCCAATCCTGATGTCACATTCTTCTTCATAAAGTCCAGTTTCTCAGATTATTTGCTCAGCATACAGATTGAATAAGTATGGTAAAAGGATACAACCCTGACACATTTCCTTCTTGATTTAAAACCACACAGTATCCCCTTGTTCTGTTTGAATGACAGCCTCCTTCCTGATCTGTGTACAGTTTCCTCATGAGTACAATTAAGTGTTCTGGGATTCCCGTTCTTCGCAGTGTTATCCATAATTTGTTATGATCCACACAATTGAATGCCTTTGCATAGTCAATAAAACACAAGTAAACATCTTTATGGTATTCTTTGCTTACAGCCAAGATCCATCTGACACCAGCAATGATCTCCCTTGTTCCAGATCCTCTTTTGAATCCAGCTTGCATTTCCAGAAGTTCTCTGTCAATATACTGCTGCAACTGTTTGAATTATCTTCAGAAAGATTTTACTTGCACGTGGTATTAATGATATTGTTTGATAATTTCCACATTCTGTGGGATCACTTTTCTTTGGAATGGGTACAAATATGCATCTCTTCCAGTCAGATGGCCAGGTAACTAACTGTCTTCCAACTCTCTTGGCATAGCCGAATGAGTGCCTCCAGTGGGGCATCATTTGTTGAAACATCTCAATGGGTATTCCATCAATTCCTGAAGCCTTGTTTTTCTCCACTTCCTTCAGTGCAGCTTCAACGTCTTCCTTCAGTACCATTGGTTCTTGATCATATGCCACCTCCTGAAATGGATGAAGATCAACCAGTTCTTTTTGGTACAGTGTCTCTGTGTTTTCCTTCCATCTTCTTCT
>NW_006921667.1:8960227-8963093 GCF_000298275.1 Orycteropus afer afer | reverse complement strand
TTGGTTCTTGATCATATGCCACCTCCTGAAATGGATGAAGATCAACCAGTTCTTTTTGGTACAGTGTCTCTGTGTTTTCCTTCCATCTTCTTCTTCTTCTTCTTTTTTTTTTTTTTGGCTTTAACAAACAAATTTATTTTCAATTAGTAAACTGTAAGTCCAAATTTATGGTGCCAGCTCTTGGCCAAGATTTGTTATCTCCTTTGGTTGTGGAAGAAGGTCCTTGTCTTTTTTCACCTTCTGTTGCTTGGCAGTCTTCCTGTGGCTTGGCATCTGTCTTCCTCCTTCGCTGCTTGCTTGCTTAATCTGCTCTTTTCTATCTCAAAAGAGATTTACTCCGGACACACCCTACAGTAATACTGCCTCATTATAACTTCAGGTATAGTGGTTAGGATTTACAGCATATATTTTAGGGGGACACAATTCAATCCATAACAAAAGATGTTCCTTCCATCTTCTTTTGATGCTTCCTGCATCATTCGGTATTTTGCCTGTAGAATCTTTAAAAATTGCAACTCGAGGCTTAACTTTTTTCCTTAATTCTTTCAGCTTGAGAAATGCCAAGCATGTTCTTCCCTTTTGGTTTTCATTTTTCTTTGCACATTTCATTATAGTAATTGGCATTGTCTTCTCAAGCTGCTCTTTGAAATCTTCTGTTCAGATCTTTTATCTTGTCTTGTCTTCCATTTGCTTTAGCTACTCTCTGCTCAAGGGAAAGTTTCAGAGTCTCTTCTGACATCCATTTTGGTCTTTTCTTCCTTTCTTGTCTTTTTAATGACCTCTTGCTTTCTTCATGGATGATGTTCTTGACGTCATCCCACAATTCCTCTGATTTTTGGTCATTGGTGTTCAGTGCATCAAATCTGTTCTTTAAATGGTCTCTAAATTCAGGAGGGTATTATCAAGGTCATATTTTGGCATTTTTTAATTGTCTTCAACTTCAGCTTGAATGTGCATATGAGCAATTGATGGCCTGTTCCACAATCAGCTCCTGGCCTTGTTTTGACTGAAGATACTGAACTTTTCCCTTGCCTCTTGCCACAGATGTAGTCAATCTGATTCCAGTGTATTCCAACTCATGAAGTCCACATGTATAGTCATTGCTTATGTTGTTGAAAAAGGTGTTTGCAATGAGTGAATAATGCAAAATTCTGTCATGCAATCTCCAGCGTTATTTCTAGCACCAAGGCCATATTTTCAAACTACCGGTAACTCTTCTTTGTTTCCAACTTTTGCATTGCAGTCACCATTGATAATCAGCATATCTTGGCTGCATGTTAGGTCAATTTCAGACTGCAGAGGTTGTTAGAAATCTTCAATTTCCTCATCTTTGGCTTTGGTGGTTGGTACATAGATTTGAATAATAGTAGTATTAACTGGTCTTCCTTGTAGGCATATGGATACTATCCTATCACTGACAACGTTGTACTTCAGGACAGGTCTTGAAACACTCTTTGTGACAATGGATGCCGCACCATTCCTCTTTAATTTGTCATTCCCGGCATAGTAGATCATATGGTTGTCTGATTCAAAATGGCCAAAACTAGTCCATTTCAGCTCACTAATGCCTAGGATTTTAATCTTTATTTGTTCCATTTCATTTTTGACAACTTCCAATTTTCTTAGATTCATACTTTATACATTCCATGTTTTAATTATTAATGGATGTTTGCAGCTGTTTCTACTCATTTTGAGTCATGCCACATCAGCCAGTGGAGGTCCCAAAGCTTTACTCTATTCATATGGTTAAGGTCGTCTCTACTCCGAGGAGTCAGCTCTTCCCCAGTCGAATTTTGAGTGCCTTCCAACCTTCTGGCACTATGGCAGGCAATGTTTCAGGGCTCTTCATAAAGTTTTCCAGTAATATATCAGACAGTGTTTCACTGCTGTTCATAAGGTTTTCACTGACCAATTGTTTGAGAAGTAGATGGTCTCTTCCTTCTTCTAAGTCTGTCTTAGCCTAGAAGCTCCACTGAAAACTGTCCACCATGGGTAACTCTGCTGGCATTTTGCAACACTGGTGGCATAGCCGCCAGCCTCACAGCAACACATAAGCCACCACAGGATGACAAACTGACAGACAAGTTTGTCTCCCTTAGTTGATCCTAACTGCTCTGCACCTGTCTACCTTGGGCCCTGGCCTTAAAATAGATTGACCCCAAGCAAAAAGCAGCCCCTGAGCCCTGCACCTGCCTACCTTGGTCCCCGGCCTTAAAATAGAGCTGCCTCCAAGTGAAAAGCCACCACTGAGCCATCCACCCACCTACCTCAGGTCTCAGCCTTGAAATAGAACCGCCCCCAAGCAAGAAGCAAAAAAAAAAAAAAAAAAAATCAAAAAGAGAGTTTAGCGCCTATAAATGCCTAAAACTCTTACACTAGGGGTGATCATAAATTCTAGTTCTTTGTAGAAACATTTTTTAAAAAACTTTTTGTTGTAATTTGGGTGAAAGTTTACAGAGTAAATCAATTTTCCATTCAACAATTCATACACATTTGCTTTCACATAGAAACATATTTTTAGAGAAACACATATTTTCTAATAAGCTGTATTTTTTTCCTTGACTCAGGTTTGTTTTTGTTTTTTAATTTTTTTTTTTAAATTGTTGTAAGTATATAGGTAATTATGTGAGTAATCTCTTTCAGAATGATAATACAAGGCTTGTGCCTGTGATGAGGAGGTTAAAGATGTCCCAAATGTCCAGCTTTTCCAAACTGTTGTACCACTCTTTCATCTCTGACATCTCCTATTCCTCCTGCCCTTAGTACTCTCTCTCCCATCTTTGGCTTTTGTAATTCCCTACAGTGTCTCACAAAACTAATTAGCTGTGAAGGAAATGGTTCACATGTTTGTGAAGGCTGCCAAGGC
>NW_006921667.1:8957740-8959557 GCF_000298275.1 Orycteropus afer afer | reverse complement strand
CAGCTTTTCCAAACTGTTGTACCACTCTTTCATCTCTGACATCTCCTATTCCTCCTGCCCTTAGTACTCTCTCTCCCATCTTTGGCTTTTGTAATTCCCTACAGTGTCTCACAAAACTAATTAGCTGTGAAGGAAATGGTTCACATGTTTGTGAAGGCTGCCAAGGCACATGTCTACATATGCTCTGCTGTATTTTAATGACATGTAGTTTTCTGATCCACCACCTGTCAGTTTGTCATACTGTGGTGGCTTGCATGTTGCTGTGATGGTAGAAGATATGCCATTGGTATTTCAGATATCAGCAGGGTCATTGTTGGGGAAATAGTCTGCCTCTGTGCCTCCCGTGCAGGCTGCCTAAGTATAGGCCTTGGGCCAAGAACATTGTCTGATAAAGAAGCTGGGAATTGGGTCACTTATCTCCCAGTTCCTTCTTACCAGAGAAGCCTTGCCCCTATTCTGGGCGCACACTAATTTTCTGTCTCTTGCACATGTGCGGCACGTACCATATGGCACCTGGTCAACCCAACTTCTATATCTGTTCCCAGTGGGGAGTTAACAGAGTCTCTCAACTACAGCAGGAGAGAGGTAAACATAGAACATCTCCCCTGCACTGGCCATATGTGAGGATGAGCCTACTGGCCATGGGAAACCAATTACCCCTATGCTAAATGGAGCATATGTGTGTCTTTGTTTTTTGTTAGTGACCACAAACCCTGGTATGGCAGTTACCCATGGTGAACAGGTTTTAACAATGCTGACAGAGTAGGAAGAAAGGGCTAGACATGTACTTCCAAAAATTAGCCAATGAAAACTGCATCACAACAGAATATTGTCCAATTTAGTGCTGGAAGGTGAGTTCCATACGTTGGAAGGCACTCAAAATAAACGCACAGTACCTGCAGCAGTGGACCCAGCATACCAATGATTCTGAAGATGGTACAGGATCGGGCAACATTTTGTTCTGTTGTGCATGGGTCACCATTAGTTGGAGCCAACTGGATGGCAGTTAACAGTTTTCTGATAGAAATATAAAAATGCAAATTTTATCTATAATTCTTACAGGAGAGGGTCTATACTCAAGCAAGTGCCTGTTTTTAACTAGCAGCTTCTACAGTTAAAGCATGTGTTTGGGGGTTCTGGATCCTGGCTTGACAGCCAACTTGTTATGTACTCCTGGGCTACATAAAGACACTCTATTTTTCTGAGCCTCATTGTCATCACTTGAAAAGTAAGAAGGGGGCATCGTTGTTGTTGTTAGGTGCCATCGAGTTGTCTCCAACTCATAGCAACTGTATGCACAGCAGAACGAAATACCACCCAGTCCTGAGCCAGCTCCACAATTCTTGCTATACTTGAGCCCATTGCCACTGCCACCATGTCAGTCCATCTCATTGAGGGCCTTCCCCTCTTTCGTCGACCCTCCACCTTACCAAGCATGACATCCTTCTCCAAGCAGTGATCCCTTCTGACAACATGACCAAAGTAGGTGAGACGAAGTCTGGCCATCCTCACTTCCAAGGAGCATTTTAGCTCCCCTTCCTCCAAGACAGACCTGTTAGTTCTTTTAGCAGTCCACTGTACTTTGAGCATTCTTTGCCAACACCACAGCTCAAAAGCATCAACTCTTCTTTGGTCCTCCTTATTCATTGTCCAGCTCTCACATGCATATGAGGTGATTGAAAATATCATGGCTTGTGTCAGGTGCACCTTAGTCCTCAAGGAGATATCTTTGCTCTTTAGAACTTGAAAGACATCCTTTGCCTAGTGCTATACATCATTTGATGTCCTGACTGCTGCTTCCATTGGTGTCGATTGTA
>NW_006921667.1:8954213-8956405 GCF_000298275.1 Orycteropus afer afer | reverse complement strand
CCTCTTGCTTTCTTCATGGATGATGTTCTTGATGTCATCCCACAATTCTTCTGGTTTTTGGTCATTGGTGTTCAATGCATCAAATTTATTCTTTAGATGGTCTCTAAATTAAAGTAGAATATAATCAAGGTCATATTGTGGCTCTTGTGAACTTGTTTTGTCTTCAACTTCAAGTTGAACTTGCATATAAGCAGTTGATGGTCTGTTCCACAATCAGCTCCTGGCCTTGTTTTGGCTGAAGATACTGAGCTTTTCCATTTCCTCTTGCCACAGATGTAGTTAGTCTGATTCCTGTGCACTTTGTCTGGTGAAGTCCATGTGTATAGCTGCCATTTGTGTTGTTGAAAAAAAGTATTTGCAATGAATAAGTCATTGGTCTTGCAAAATTCTGTCATGCAATCTCCAGCATTATTTTTGTCAAATTTTCCAACAACCAGTGATTCTTCTTTGTTTCTGACTTTTGGATTCCAGTCACCAGTGATAAGCAATGCATCTTGATTGCATGTTTGGTCAATTTCAGACTACAGAAGTTCATAAAAATCTTTAATTTCCTCATCTTTTGCTTTGATGGTTGGTGCATAAATTTGAAAAATAGCAGTATTAAAGGGTCTTCCTTGTAGACATATGGATATTATCCTATCATTGACAGCATTGTATTTCAGGACACATCTTGAAACATCCTTTATGATGTTAAATGCACACCATTCCCCTTCAGTTTGTCATTCCTGGTGTCATAGTTGGAACAGTGTGTCACCTTGGCTGGACCACAATTCTTTGTGGTTTAAGCAATTGTGATGTGGGTTGTTCCAATGATGGTATCAGAAGTATGTGTTTTGAACAGCCAGTCAGTTGGAAGGGAGTTTCCTTAAGGGTATGGTCTGCTTCCAGTACATTTATGGACATCCTGGGAAAAGACACATGCTTCTGTGGATCGGGATTCTGTTGTGCTGCCTACAACTGTCCATGAGTGAACAAGCCACCATTCAGCCTGGAGATCTTGGATTCGTCATTCATTGGAGTCAACAGCCAGTATACTGCCTGCCAACTTTGAGCTCCTCAGGCCCTGCAGCAGCGTGAGTTCAGAAAAGCCTCCACCTTGACATTTGATCCAAGAACGTGGGACTTGCCAGCTTCTATAAGTGTGTGAGCCATTTTCCTAAGATAAATTTCTCTTTTCTTTATATATAAGCTTTACTGGTTTTGTTTTTCTAGAGAACCCAGTCTAACACATTTGGTACCAGGAGTCGTTCTAGAGAGACAAAATCATAAGGATGGGCTTCTTAAATTGGTTCTCCAATTAGATTAATTGTAAAGGCACTGGTGACCCTGCCTGCGCTAGTAAAGAGGGCCCTGCTAATCCGTGGCATGAGGTGACAATATTAATATACAAAATACCACCACCAACAGATCAAGTACTTTTCAGAAGTGAGCCTCTGGATTCTTGCATATTTGATACTTTTCTGCAATTTTGTCAGCATGAGGAATATAAGGAAGCTGGTTGGTTGGTCCTACTTACACTAGACAAAGTGGTGAAAGAGCGAGATGAGCTCACGGCTGCTGAGTCACAGCTTAAGTGCCACATAAAAGACCTCAATGTTTCCAGTTGTGCCCTGAAAGAAAGCCTTATTTTTTCTAGTAACAGAGCTGATATTGCCAAAAACCAAACCCAGGGTCTTATTGTAAGGGTGGCTGAACTACAACGCCAATTAAATTACCAACCCAGAATGGTGTCTGAAGTTAAAGTGAGGGAATTGATTGGGAAAAAAATGGGATCCTGAAACCTGGAATGGAGACATATGGGCAGATAGCCAGGAAGATCAAGATATGGAGCCTGTAAACTCTGTTGAATCCCTCCCATCTGAAGGGATTACTGTAAAACCATTATCCTCTCCACCTCTGTTTGATGGGATTACCCCAGCTGTTCCTGCTGGGTCATTGCTTGAGGCAGAGGCCATGGAAGACATTGCTGAGTGTTCTCAGGAACTGCTCAACCACCCATTGTTGTTGCTGCTAGTCCTATAACTAAACTTAAGTCCGTGCAAGCCCCAAAAGGTAAAATATAAAGTGTGATTGAAGAGGTGGTACGCTATACCGGAAAAGACCTACTTGATTTTGCTAACATGTACAGACAGAAACCTGGAGAATATGTATGGGAATGGCTACTGAGGGTGTGGGATAATGGTGTAAGGAAT
>NW_006921667.1:8952682-8953183 GCF_000298275.1 Orycteropus afer afer | reverse complement strand
CCAAAAATCTATAATGTCAATCTTTCTCCCAGCCTTCCCCAAAGGGATCTGAGGCCTTTTACGAGAGTGACTGTTCATTGGGGAAAAGGAAATAACCAGCTTTTCGGAACTTACTAGACACTGGCTCTGAACTGAAACTAATTCTAGGAGACCCAAAGTGTCATTGTGGCCCACCAGTCGGAGTGGGGCATATGGAGATCAAGTTATTGATGGTGTCTTAGCTAAGGTGTATCTCACAGTGGGTCCACTGGATTCCCGAATCCATCCTGTAGTGATTTCCCCAGTACCAGAATGCATAATTGGAATAAATATACTGAGAAATTGGCAGAATTCCCACATTGGCTCTCTGACATGTGGAGTAAGGGCTATTGTGGTAGGAAAAGCCAAGTGGAGGCCACTAGAACTGCCTCTCCCTACAAAAATAGTAAACCAAAGGTAATACCACATCCCTGGAGGGGTTGCAGAGATTACTGCCACCAACAAGGCTTGAAAGATGATGGT
>NW_006921667.1:8950732-8951907 GCF_000298275.1 Orycteropus afer afer | reverse complement strand
TAGTTTTGAGTGGGGCTCAGAACAACAGAAGGCTCTGCAACAGGTTCAGGCTGCCGTGCAGGCTGTTCTGCCACTTGGGCCATATGATCCAGCTGATCCAAGGGTGCCTGAAGTGTCTGTAGTAGATAGAGATGCTGTTTGGAGTCTTTGGCAGGTCCATAGTGGTGAATCACAACACAGACCCTTGGGACTTTGGAGCAAAGCCCTGCCATCCTCTGCAGATAAATACTCTCCTTTTGAGAAGCAGCTTTTACCTTGTTAATGGGCTTTAGTAGAGACTGAACACCTAACCATGGGCTACCAAGTCACCATGAGGCTTGAGCTGCCCATCATTAACTGGGTGTTTTCTGACCCACAGAGTCATAAACTTGGACATGCACAGCAGCACTCCATCATTAAATGGAAGTATTGTGTCAGAGATCAGGTTCAAGCAGGACCTGAAGGCACAAGTAACTTGCATGAGGAAGTGGCCCAAATGCCTTTGGTTTCCACTCTAATCACATTACCTTCCCTCTCCCAGTCTGCACCTATGGCCTAATGTGGAGTTCCTTATGATCAGTTGACTGAGGAAGAGAAAACTCGTGCCTGGTTTACAGATGATTCTGCACCTATATACAGGCACCACTTGATAGTGGACAGCAGCAGTACTGCAGCCCCTTTCTGGGACTTCCTTGAAGGGCGGTGGTGAAGGGAAATCCTTCCAATGGGCAGAACTTCAGGCCATGCATATCGCTGTTCACTTTGCATGGAATAAGAAATGGCCAGGTGTGTGATTATATATGGATTTATGGGCTGTGGCTAATGGCTTGGCTGGATGGTCTGGGACTTGGAAGGAGCATGTTTGGAAAATTGGTGACAAGTATGTATGCAGAAATAATTCTGGAACTCACATGGTAGAATTTTGCAAGACCAATGACTTATTCATTGCAAACACTTTTTTTCAACAACACAAACAGCGGCTCTACACATGGACTTCAGCAAATGAAACACACAGGAATCAGATTGACTACTTCTGTGGCACGAGGCAGTGGAAAAGCTCAATATATTCAGGCCAGGAGCTGATTGTGGAACAGACTATCAACTGCTCATATGCAACTTCAACTTGAAGTTAAAGACAATTAAAACAAGTCCAAGAGACATTATATAATGATTAAAGGATCAATTGAACATGAAGA
>NW_006921667.1:8938069-8942425 GCF_000298275.1 Orycteropus afer afer | reverse complement strand
AAAGATATTTGTGTCTTATATGAATGCTCACCAAAAGGTGACCTGGGCAGAGGAGGACTTCAACAATCAGGTGGATAGGATGACACATTCAGTGGAAACCAGCCATCCTTTTTCCCCAGCTACTCCTGTCATTGCTCAGTGGGCTCATGAACAAAGTGGCCATGGTGGCAGGGATGGATGTTATGCATGGGCTCAGGAACATGAACTCCCACTTACCAAAGCTGATTTGGCTACTGCCACTGGTGAGTGCCCAGTCTGCCTGCAGCAGAGACCAACACTGAGTCCACGATATGGAACCATTCCTTGGGGTGAACAGCCAGCAACCTGGTGGCAGGTTGATTACATTGGACTATTTCCATCATGGAAAGGACAGCGTTTTGTTCTTACTGGAATAGATACTTATTCTGGATATGGATTTGTCTTCCCTGCATGCAATGCTTCTGCCAAAACTGCTATCCATGGACTTCCAGAACACCTTATCCCCCATTGTGGTATCTGTAGTCGTTATGTTTGTGAGTCAACTTGGCTGGGCCTCGTTGAGTGGCTGGGCAGCTGGTGGTAGTTACTCCCTATGATGAGACTGGCAATCAACTCCATGGTGGGATCTACCACAAGCAGCTGTTTTTGAGATGTGGTCTGCTTCCTGTATACAAGGAGAAGCCTTGGGAATGGTCTCTAGCCTATGGCACACTTGGACCCTGCATGTAGCGATGTCGTTGCTCAGCAGCCTGCTATGCTCTGCCAACCTTGGGGCTTCTCAGCCTCAGCAGCCACCAGCTGTCTGAGTGAAGAAACGCCTCTAGCTCCAGTGGGCCAGAACCAGGAGGCAGAGCTGGACCCCAAGGTTGTGGGGCTTTCACCCAGCCCCTAGAGCCTGGCATTTTGAACTTGGACTTAAAGCCTCCAAATTGTAAGAATAAACTCCTGTTTGTTAAGGCCGTCCCATTTGTGGTATATGTCTTGATAGAGTGGCACTAGGTGACGAAAGCTATATCTCTTACAGCATTGCTTCAGATCAAGGGACTCAGTTTACAGCAAATGAAGTGTGGCAGTGGGCCTGTGCTCATAGAATTCACTGACCTTACCATGTTCCCCATCATCCTGAATCAGCTGGCTTGATAGAACGATGGAATGGTCTACTGAAAACACAATTACAGTGCCAGCTAGGTGGCAATACCTTAAAGGGTTGGGGCAATGTTCTCCAGGAGGCTGTATATGCTCTAAACCAGCATCCAAAATATGGTTCTGTTTCTCCAATAGCCAGGATTTACGGGTCCAGGAACCAGTCGGTAGAAATAGGAGTGGTACCACTCACTATTACCCCTAGTGACCCACTCAAGAAGTTTTTGCTTCCTGTCCCTGCTACCCTATGCTCTGCAGGTCTGGAGATCTTAGTTCCTGCTTGAACAATTTCTCTTAGGAAGATCAGCACGAGGCCGGTCCCCATGAGGCGGAGGTCAAAGGTGTCCCAAATGTCCAAAAAACCATGCCACTCCATCATTTCAGACATTAACTCCTCCTCCTCGCAGTAACTTCCCCAGTCTTAGGGTTCTGTATTTCACTGTAACGCCTCACAGAACTCACAGACACCCAAGGGTTCATCTCATGTAGCAGTGGTGGAGGCTGGCAGGCTGGTGAGTCCCGGGTCCTCCGTGAGTAGGTCTGGTGGATCCTCCCAACTCTCGGGGTTTGATGAACCTCGATCAGCAGATCAGATGACGGCTGCTGTCCCAAATCCAGGGGTGAGATGAGGAGGATCCAAGACACAAAGCCGGAGCAAGAGGGGGGCGAATCTTCCCAGGAGATTCGTAGGTATACCCTCAGGGAAGTTAAGGGTGGTGATTTGAATTATACCCTCCAGCAAGGCAGGACTCAAGATACATTCCACCTGCGTTGCCCCAACTGAATTAACCTAAATCCATCACAGAGTCGATTGCCAGTCATTATAGGGAATGACTACTCCCAGCTCCCGAGCCAAGTTGATACCTGACCTTAACTACCACACCACCCCAAATAGGCATGGATAATGAGATTTACAAAATATCACAGAATGGAGGACAATGGCTAGAAGGGCCACATCAAGCAATTCACTGCAGTCCCAAAGGGAGAAACACCCCCACCTGGAGATACAATAGTGATTGCATTGAGCTAGAAGTTAAGAATGCCACCCAGCCATTTTGGCTTCCTCATGCCTCTGGATCAACAGACAAAGAAGGGCATTACTGTACTGTTTGATGTGATAGATCCTATTTATCAAGGGAAAATTGGATTGATATTACATAATGGAGGTAAAGAGAATATGTCTGGGATACAGGAGATTCTTTAGGACGTCTCTTAGTACTACCATGCCCTGTGATTAAAGTCAATGGAAAATTACAGCAACCCAATTCTGATGTGACTGCTAATGGCCCAGACCCTTCAGGAATGAAGGTTTGGGTCACCTCACCAGGCAAAGATCCATGACCAGCTGAGGTGCTTGCTGAGGGCAAGGGAAATACAGAATGGGTGGTAGAAGAAGGTAGTTCTGAATATCAGCTCCGACCATGTGACCAGTTGCAGAAACAAGGACTGTGATTGTTATATTTCTTCATTGTATATGTGCATCAAATATTTTTGTTTCCTTCTGTTACGAACTGTGAAGTGTAAATAAGGTTAATGCATTTCAGTTATACATGTGTGGGAGTATCATGTTAGGCGCAAATATGACTTTATAATTATCCTTATTTAGAGATTATATCTAAGGCACTTGACTGCTAACCAGACTGTTCAGACCCACCAGCCACTCCTCAGAAGGAAGATGGGGCAATCTACTTCCATAGTGATTCTGCCTCGGAAACCGAAGGAGGGGTCACTACTAGTCGGGTCTGACTTGACAGCACGTAACAACAATATGGTTAAGAAGATGTGTACAAACTGCCAAGTTGACAAGGGGTGGACTCTGATAGTTGGAGCTGTGTGTCAACTTGGCTGGACCACAATTCTATGTGGTTTAAGTAGTTGTGATGTGGGTTGTTCTGATGATGGGATCAGATGTATATGTTTTGAGTAGCCAATCCATTAAAAGGGAGTTTCCCTAGGTCTGTGGCCTGCTTCCAGGATATTTATGGACATCCTGGGAAAAGAAACACTCTTCTGTGGATCGGGATTCTGTTGTGCTGCCTACAACTGTCTGTGAGTGAACAATCTACCAATCAGCCTGGAAATCTTGGATTCGTCATTCGTTGGAGTCAACAGCTAGTATACTGCCTGCCAACCTTGAGCTCCTCAGCCCCTGCAGCTGTGTGAGTCGGAAAAGCCTCCAGCTTGATGTTTGATCCATGAACTTGAGTCCTGCTAGCTTGTATAAGTGTGTGAGGCATTTTCTTTCTCTCTGTATGTAAGCTTTGCTGGTTTTGTTTCTCTAGAGGACCCAGTCTAACACACCTGGCATAGTAGATCATATGGTTATCTGATTCAAAATGGCCAAAACCAATCCATTTCAGCTCACTAATGCCTAGGATATCAATCTTTATGCGTTCTATTTCATTTTTTATAATTTCCAATTTTCCTAGATTCATACTTCATACATTCCATGTTCCTATTATTAATGGATGTTTGTAGCTGTTTCTTCTCAATTTGAGTCATGCCACGTCAGCATATGGAGGTCCTGAGAGACTTACTTTACCCATATCATTAAAGTTGGTTCTACTCTGATGAGGCAGCTCTTTCCCAGTCCTATATTGAGTGCCTTCTGAACCAAGGGGCTTGTCTTCCTGCACTGTGTTGGACAGTGTTTCCTAGCTGTTCATAAAGTTGCCCAATAATGTACCAGACAGTGTTTCTCTGCTATTCATAAGGTTTTCCCTGGCCAATTTTTGAGAAGTGGATGGCCTCTTTCTTCCTAGTCTGTCTCAGTCTGCAAGCTGCATTGAAACCTGTGCATCATGTGCAACTCTGCTGGTGTCTGAAACACCAGTGGCACAGCCTCAAGGCTCACAGCAATACACAAGCCTCACAGAATGAGAAACTGACAGATGAGTCTGTCTCCCTTAGCTGTTGGAACCTCTGCGACTTCCCTTACCTAATTCCTATCTAGAACCTGCCACCCTGGCACTCCCTCCTTTTTCTGGCTCAAGGGGGCTTGAGGCCTGCCTTGCCTCCTGCCCCTTTTACCTGGATATCCTGCCACTCCTGAGGTCCCCGAGGCCGCTCCTGCACCCTCTCTTTCCTGTCTTAGAGGGGGCATTAGAAAGATGCACATCAAAAACAAAGTGAGATACCATTTCATACTCACTCTGGTAGCATAGTGGCTAAAGCACTTGACTGCTAACCAGAAGGCTGGCGGTTCAAACCCACCAGCCACTCCTCGGAAGGAAG
>NW_006921667.1:8932640-8937369 GCF_000298275.1 Orycteropus afer afer | reverse complement strand
TGGTGGGTGCCTTGGGAGGAACGGTTGGTGAAAGGGCTGGAGGGAGGCAGCATGTCTGGCCTTGCAGTAATAGGCCTTGGGTTACTGCTGGTAATCCTGCCTTCCCCTTGTAGGGTTAGAGGAGGTCAGAACATGTGGCCTCCTTGCCGTTTTTGCAGTTGTACATAGGATCACTTTGAGTTGGAGCCAGTTCAACAACATATAACAACAGGATGGCTAAGATTAAAAAAGAGAAGAGCAAATGTTGGTGAGGATATGGAGAAATTGGAACTCTTATTCATTGCTGGTGGGAATGCAAAATGGTACAACCGTTGTTTTTTTCAGAAGTAGGTCACAGGCCCTTCTTCCAGTCTGTCTTAATATGGAGGCTCTGCTAAAACTTGTCCACCATGGGTGACTCTGCTGGTATTTGAAATACCAGTGAAATAGCTTCCAGCATCATGGCAACACGTAAGCCATCACAGTACAACAAACTGACAGTTGTATCCCTAGAGAAGGACTTCTTACTTGGTAGGAGGTTAGAGAAAAAGAAAAAGACCCTCAGTGAAATGGATTGACACAGTGAAGTGACTGCAACAATGGGATGAAATGTAGCAATGAATATGAGGATTGTGCAAGACCTGGCAGTGTTTCATTCTGTTGAACATAGGATTGTTATGAGTCAAAACTGACTCAGCACCTAACAATAGCCATTGAGGCAAACAGTTTGCCAGTTCCTAAAAATAGAACTGCCATATGACTCAGCACTTCCACTCCAAGGTATATACGCAAAGGACTTGAAAACAGACCCTCAAACAGATATTTGTACACTAGTGTTAACTGTAGCACTATTCGTAATAGCCAAATGGTGGAAACAACATAAATGCCCATCACCAGATGAATGAATAAACAAAATGTGGTACATGCATACAGAGGAACACTACTCGGCCAGCAAGAGAAATAGTCTTGATATATACTACAATATAAATGGAGATTAAAGACATTATGCTGAGTCATATAAATCAATAACAAAGGACAAATATTATATGACCTCACTAACATAAAAAAACAACAGGCAGATATACATAGATCAAGGTTTATTAATGGTTACCATGGGTGGGAAAGGGGAAAAAGGGGAGATGTGTTAGACTGGGTTCTCTAGAGAAACAAAACCAGTAAAGCTTATATATAGAGAGAGAAAAAAATTTATCTTAGGAAAATGGCTCACACACTTATAGAAGCTGGCAAGTCCAAAGTTCTTGGATCAAACGTCAAGCTGGAGGCTTTTCCTGACTCACGCAGCTGGAGGGGCTGAGGAGCTCAAGGTTGGCAGACAGTATACTAGCTGTTGACTCCAACGAATGACAAGCCCAAGATTTCCAGGCCAAATGGTGGATTGTTTGCTCATGGACAGTTGTAGGCAGCACAACAGAAACCCGATCCACAAAAGAGTGTCTCTTTTCCCAGGATGTCCATAAATATACTGGAAGCAGGCCACACACCTGGAGAAACTCCTTTCAATGGATTGACTGCTCAAAACATATTCATCTGATCCCACCATGGAAATAACCACATCACAACTGCTTAACCCACACAGAATTGTGGTCCAGCCAAGTTGACACACCACTCTAACTATCACAGTCCACCCCTTGTCAACTTGGCAATTGTACACATCTTCTTAACTATATATAATCTCTAAATAAGGACAATTATAAAGTCATAACATGTGCCTAACATGATATGCTAACACATGTACAACTGAAACACATTAACCTTATTTACATTTCACAGTTCATAACAGAAGGAAAGAAAAATATTTGGTGCATATATACAATGAAGAAATATAACAATCACAGACCTCATTTCTGCAACTGGTCACGTGGACAGAGCTGATATTCAGAACTACCTTCTTCTACCACCCATTCTGTATTTCCCTTGCCCTCAGCAAGCACCTCAGCTGGTCATGGTTCTTTGCCTGGTGAGGTGACCCAAACCTTCATTCCTGAAGGGTCTGGGCCATTAGCAGTCATATCAAAATTGGGTTGCTGTAATTTTCCATTGACTTTAATCACAGGGCATGGTAGTACTAAGAGACGTCCTAAAGAATCTCC
Source organism: Orycteropus afer afer (assembly GCF_000298275.1). Taxonomy (NCBI): domain Eukaryota; kingdom Metazoa; phylum Chordata; class Mammalia; order Tubulidentata; family Orycteropodidae; genus Orycteropus; species Orycteropus afer. The sequence continues at coordinate 8,935,279 of NW_006921667.1, read as the reverse complement.
TGTATTCCAGACATATTCTTCTTTGTCTCCATTATGTAATGTCAATCCAATTTCCCTTGGTAATCAGGATCTATCACATCGAATAGTATAGTAATGCCCTTCTTTGTCTGTTGATCCAGAGGCATGAGGAAGCCAAAATGGCCAGGTGACATTCTTAATATCCAGTTCAATGCAATCAGAAGTGTATCTCCAGGTGGGAGTGTTCCTCCCTTTGGGACTAAGATCTCCAGACCTGCAGAGCATAGGGTAGCAGGGACAGGAAGCAAGAATTTTTTGAGTGTGTCACTAGTAATAATAAGTAATAGTGAGTGGTACCACTCCTGTTTCCAGCCGTTGGTTCCTGGACCTCTAAATCCTGGCTATTGGAGAAACAGAACCATATATTGGACACTGGTTTAGAGCATATACAGCCTCCTGGAGAACATTACCCCAACCCTTCAAGGTATTGCCATCTAGCTGGCGCTGTAATTGTGTTTTCAGTAGACCATTCCATCATTCTATCAAGCCAGCTGATTCAGGATGATGGGGAACATGCTAAGACCAGTGAATGCTGTGAGCATAGGCCCATTGCCGCACTTCATTTGCTGTGAAGTGAGTCCCTTGATCTGATGCAATGCTGTGTGGGATACCATGACAGTGAATAAGACATTCTGTAAGTCCATGGATGGTAGTTTGGGCAGAAGCATTGCATGCAGGGAAGGTGAATCCTTACCCAGAATAAGTATCTATTCCAGTAAGAACAAAACATTGTCCTTTCCATGATGTAAGTGGTCCAGTGTAATCAACCTGCCACCAGGTTGCTGGCTGATCACCCTGAGGAATGGTTCCATATCGCGGACACAGTGTTGGTCTCTGTTGTTGGCAGATTGGGCACTCAGCAGTGGTGGTAGCCGAATCAACCTTGGTAAGTGGGAGTCCATATTGCTGAGCACATGCATAATCTCAATCCCTGCCACCATGGCCACATTGTTCATGAGTCCACTGAGCAATGACAGAAGTAGCTGGGGAAAAAGGATGGCTGGTATCCACTGAATGTGTCATCCTATCCACCTGATTGTTAACATCCTCCTCTGCTGAAGTCACCATTTGGTTGGCACTCACATGAGACACAAATATCTTTACTCCTTTGGCCCAGTCAGAAAGATCTATCCACATACCTCTTCTCCATACAACTTATCACCAATCTTCCAATCATGCTCCTTCCAAGTCCTAGACCATCCAGCCAAGCCATTAGTCATAGCCCATGAATCCGTATGTCATCACACATCTGGCCATTTCTTATTCCATGCAAAGTGAACAGCCATATGCACAACTCAAAGTTCTGCTCATTGGGAGGATTTCCCTTTACCACTGTCCTTCAAGGAAATCCCAGAAAGGGGCTGCAGTGCTCCTGCTGTCCACTTTCAAGTGGTGCCTGCATACCACGCAGAACCATCTGTAAACCAGGCATGAGTTTTCTCTTCCTCAGTCAGCTGATCATAAGGGACTCCCCCATGAGGCTTTAGGTGCAGAGTGGGAGAGGGAAGGTAAAGTGACTAGAGTGGAAACCATAGGCATTTGGGCCACTTCCTCATGCAAGTTACTTGTGCCTTCAGGTCCTGCTTGAGCCCAATCTCTGATATACCACTTCCATTTAATGATGAGTAATGCTGTGCACGTCCAACTTTATGACTCTGGGGGTCAGACAACACCCAGTTAATGATGGGCAGCTCAGGCCTCACGGTGACTTGGTAGCCCATGGTTAGGTGTTCAGTCTCTACTAAAGCCCATTAACAAGGTAAAAGCTGTTTCTCAACAGGAGAATAGTTATCTGCAGAGGACGGCAGGGCTTTGCTCCACAATCTCAAGGGTCTGCATTGTGATTCACCAAAAAGGACTTGCGAAAGACTCCAAACAGCATCTCTGTCTACTACAGACACTTCAGGCACCATTGGATCACCTGGATCATATGGCCCAAGTGGCAGAGCATTCTACATGGCAGCCAGAACCTGTTGCAGAGCCTTCTGTTGTTCTGGACCCCACTCTAAACTAGCAGCTTTCCTAGTCACTTGAGAAACAGGCTGCAGCAACACACCAAAATGAGGGATATGTTGCCTCCAAAATCCAGAGGTCCACCAGACATTGTGCCTCCTTTTGAGTTGTGGGGAAAGCCAGATACAATAACTTATCCTTCACTTTAGTAGGAATATCTTGACATGCCCCACACCATTGGACCCCTAGATATTTCACTGAGGTGGAAGGTGCCCAATTTTTTTTGGAATAATTTCCCAAACTCTAGCACACATATCTCACCAAGAAGTCTAGAGTCATCAATACTTCTTCCTTACTAGGTCCAAACAGCATAATGTCATCAATATAATGGACCAGTGTGATGTCTTGTGGAAGGGAAAGGCGATCAAGATCCCTATGGACTAAATTGTGACATAGTGCCAGGGAGTTGATATACCTCTGAGGAAGCACTGTGAAAGTATACTATTGACCTTGTCAGCTGAAGGCAAACTGCTTCTGATGATCCTTTGAAACTGGTATCGAGAAAAAGCCATTGGCCAGATTAATAGCTGCATACCAAGTACCAGGAGATGTACTAATTTGCTCAAGCAATGAAACCACATCAGGAACAGCAGCTGCAATTGGAGTCA
>NW_006921667.1:8884136-8927010 GCF_000298275.1 Orycteropus afer afer | reverse complement strand
ACGAAAGAGGGGGAGGCCTTCAACGAGATGGATTGATAACGGTGGCTGCGATGATGGGCTCAAGTATAGCAGGGATTGTGGGGCTGGCGCAGGATCGGGCAGTGTTTCGTTCTGCTGTGCATGGGGTCGCTATGAGTCGGAAATGACTCGACAGCACTTAACAACAAGAACAACAACAAATCAATAAACTCAGACTGATCCAGTGTTACATTCCTTACACCATTATCCCATACCCTCAGTAGCCATTCCCATACATATTCTCCAGGTTTCTGTCTGTACATGTTAGCAAAATCAAGTAGGTCTTTTCCAGTATAGCGTACCACCTCCTCAGTCACACTTTATATTTTACCTTTTGGGGCTCGTTTGGACTTAAGTTTAGTTATAGGACTAGCGGCAACAACAACGGGTGGTTGGGCAGTTCCTGAGAACATTCAGCAATGTCTTCCATGGCCTCTGCCTCAGGCAATGTCCCAGCAGGAACAGTTGGGGTAATCCCATCAAACAGAGGTGGAGGGGATAATGGTTTTACAGTAATCCCTTCAGATGGGAGGGATTCAACAGAGTACAGGCTCCATATCTTGATCTTCCTGGCTGTCTGCCCATATGTCCCCATTCCAGGTTTCAGGATCCCATTTTTTTCCCAATCAATTCCCTCACTTTAACTTCAGACACCATTCCGGGTTGGTAATTTAATTGGCGTAATTCAGCCACCCTTACAATAAGACTCTGGGTTTGGTTTTTGGCAATATCAGCTCTGTTACTAGAAAAAATAAGGCTTTCTTTCAGGGCATGACTGGAAACATTGAGGTCTTTTATGTGGCACTTAAGCTGTGACTCAGCAGCCATGAGCTCATCTCGCTCTTTCACCACTTTGTCTAGTGTAAGTAGGACCAACCAACCAGCTTCCTTATACTCCTCATGCTGACAAAATTGCAGAAAAGTATCAAATATGTGATAATCCAGAGGCTCACTTCTGAAAAGTACTTGATCTGTTGTTGGTGGTATTTTGCACATTAATATTGTCACCTCATGCCACAGATTAGCAGGGCCCTCTTTACTAGCGCAGGCAGGGTCACCAGTGCCTTTACGATTAATCTAATTGGAGAACCAATTTAGGAATCCCATCCTTATGATTTTTTCTCTCTAGAGCGACTCCTGGTACCAAATGTGTTAGACTGGGTTCTCTAGAGAAACAAAACCAGTAAAGCTTATATATAAAGAAAAGAGAAATTTATCTTAGGAAAATGGCTCACACACTTATAGAAGCTGGCAAGTCCCAAGTTCTTGGATCAAACGTCAAGGTGGAGGCTTTTCCCAACTCACGCAGCTGCAGGGGCTGAGAAGCTCAAGGTTGAAAGGCAGTATACTGGCAGTTGACTCCAACGAATGACGAATCCAAGATCTCTAGGCCAAATGGTGGATTGTTGGCTCACGGACAGTTGTAGGCAGCATAACAGAATCCCGATCCACAGAAGAGTGTCTCTTTTCCCAGGATGTTCATAAATACATCAGAAGTAGACCACACCCCTGGGGAAACTCCCTTTCAATGGACAGCTGCTCTAAACATATTCATCTGATCCCATCATGGGAATAACCATATCACAATTGCTTAAACCACAAAGAATTGTGGTCCAACCAAGTTGACACACAGCTCCAACTATCACAGGAAGATTACTGTATATGGAGTACTGAGGTTTGGATGACAGTGATGGAAAACTTGCACTGATTAAGGGCAGGGTTGCACAGTTGATTAATTGTTATCAATAAGTTTATACACCTGTAAAAATTTGAATTGGCTTAAGTTGTGTGATAAATATATTTACAACAATGACCCAAAAAAAAAGGAGTAGCTACTGGGCTCAGGTATAGCAAGGATTGTGTGGCTGGTGCAGGACCGGGCAACATTTCATTCTGTTGTACATAGGGTCGCTATGACTCATTGGCACCTAACAAGAACAGCAACATCAGCAAATCTTTACAGAAAAATAGATTGCTTCATTTTCCTTCCACCGAGTGGCTGGTGGGTTTGAACTGCCAATCTTTTAGATCAGTGCTTAGGAGAGGCCTTTCTTAGAGCAAAACTCCATACATTCCCCTAAAGCCTTGAGAAATGTGTCAAGACTAAAATGCATGTTTTCTGTACCTAAATTATAATTTGTAAAATATTAGTGGTGGTGATCACAAGAGTATCAGTTTAGAAAAATATCTTGAAAAGTTGTAAGTACTGAATTTTTAACATGAGAACTTGCCAGTTCCCTACCTGTGCAATTTTTGTAAACCATCAATTCCTATTCAGTCGTTTGGCATATGTTACTACATGTCTAGATGTGCTAGGTACTATGGTAGATTTTCTTTTTTTCTGTCTTGGAAGAAGTACAGCTAACATTCTCCTTAGAAGCCAGAATGGTAGACTTTCTCTCTTGTACTTTGGTCATGTGTCAGGCAGGAACAGTCCCTGGAGAAGGATATCATGCTTGGCAAATAGAGAGTCAGTGATAAAGAAGAAGACCCTCCATGCAGTGGATTGACACAGTGGCTGCAACAGCAGTCCCCAAGCATAGCAGTGACTGTGAAGATGGTTCAAGACCAGGCATTGTTTCATTCTGTTGTGTATGAGGTCACTGTGAGTCAGAACTGACTTGACGACACCCAACAACAACAAAATAGAGAAGAATATTTCTGTTTAAGTTATCCACCTATTCCATTTCTGTTACAGTGGGATTAGATAACTAAGACACCTTCTGTGGAGTGCCCCTCCCCCTTCATGTTTTGCTGAATCTGGGCCACATTTTAGTACAGTTGGATTATCAGAACTGCTGAGTCTCAAGTTTGCAGCTTCCTTATTTTCTGCCCTCCCGTGAGTGACAAGAAGTGTCTCCAGCTAGACTTCAGATTTGGTGGAGACTGAGCTGAGTGAGGTAGGGAGATATTCAAGGTAGAGTCTCTTCTATCTCTCATGGCTTCCCAAACTTGATAATTTGGTTCCTTTGGCAACCTAAGGTGTTCCACAGAAGCTGCAATGTATAAATATGGAACTTCCTACCTCTCACACACAAGTAAAATGAATCTAGAGAAGGTAGGGTTGTTCAGTGGTAGAATTATTGCCTTCCATGTAGAATACCTGAGTTTGATTCCTGTCTAGTATACATCATATTTATCCACCACCTGTCTGTCATTGGTGGCCTGCGTGTTGCTGTGATGCTGAACGGGTTCAGTGGAACTTCCAGATTAAGATGAAGGAGAAAGAAAGTTCTGGTGATCTACTTATAAAAATCAGCTAATGAAAACCCTATGTATCACCATGGTCTGACCCACAACTGGTCGTGGGGATAGGGCAGAACTGGGCAGGGTTTTGTTCTGTTGTGCATGAGATCCATTGTGAGTCAGAGAGGCTTGGAGGAAATGAATACCACCACCACCCACCACCATGGAGTAGATTCTGACTCATAGTGACCCTATAGGACAGAGTAGAACTGTACCATTACTATGGGAAATTTATAAAAAATAAAATAAAAAGTGTAACATTCAGTCATTGCCTTCAAGGAGCTTAAGTTTTGTTGAGGAGTTAAGATGTGACCATGAAAAGTTATATACATTATATGTCATAATAATTTTATATATATAATAAATGCAATGTTGGCAAGTACCTTTGATCAAGGGCAAAGCAAGCTATTAAGAAGAATGGTGGTGCTCGTACTGGGATGGATTGACTGGGATGGCCTCTTAGGGGAGGAGCGTTGTGAGGTGAACAGGACTTGGAGAGAGGGGTTTGTTCTCATTATTAAAGGTGTTTAGCAAGGAGGATCCTGGCATTTCACAGAATGGTTTTGCAATAGAACACACTTGTGTTTACCAAGCATTTCTAGGAAAATGCTTCAAAATGGGTTGGTGCTTTAGCAACTCAGGAGAATTGGTAGGTTGAGACAAACTTCGGCTCAGTTTAATGTTGAAAACTACACATTGTTTTTCATTTTTAGGCAACTTTAAACCAGTGTGATGGCAACGCCTGTCAATGGTGTTCACCAGGATACTGACCTCTGGACCTCGCATAATAAGATGCTGGCAGAGCCTCTGAAAGACAATGATGTTGAGGTGGGGTGTCCTAGCCAGTTTCTTTAAATTAGAGGCTTTTGTTTAAATCTCTGGTTCTAGTCATGAATAAACTTTATGAAGGACAGCCTTGTAATTTTATGAGTGCCAGGTTCAGAAGCAGAGGTCAACAAAGTGGCTAGAAGTCCTTTAAGAACAAATTTAAATATCTACGCATTCCCACAACCTGCAGAGCTCTGTACAAGTGCTGTGGAGGAATGGAGAAAGAGAAAAGAGGAGATATCAAATTTAACCCCTTCCTTATAGTTCAGAGGAGAGTATTTCTAGACGCCAAGAGAGAATATATCTAGATGGCTAGAAGTCATCATTTTGCTAGGCAGAAATGTAGGGATAAAAATAAGGTAGTGTAAAATGTGAGTGATCAACACGGTGGCATTTATGAAGAGGAAGACAGAGAGAGAGAGAGGTATATGGGAGGTACAGACAACGAAGATGAACCCTTTTGCACACAAAGTACTGCATTGTCAGTGATGGCAAACATTGATCCACGGGTGGATAGATGGGTGGACGGGCTGAATGATCACGTATGTCTATGCAGGGGGTAATGTGCCCATGACCATGTATAGGGTTGGCAGACAGTGTTTTTACAAGTGTTTTTGTATATTCTGTGAGAATGTCCAAGTATATAGTAGAGCTGACAAGGGACAAGGTTGTGGTGACTTCTTGGCCACAGCCAGCTACCCAGAGGGAACAAGTAGTTGGACCTGTGGGCTCAGGAGCATGGTTGCAGGGGACATCAAGCTCATTTGGCATAACATACTATGCAAAAACATTGTTCCACATCCTGCTTTGGTGAGTAGTGACTGGGATCTTAAAAGCTTGCAAGCAGCCATCTAGATGCAACAATGGGTCTCTTCTCTTCCAGAAAAAAGTAGAATGAAGAAAACCAAAGACACTTGGAAACAATTAGTCCAAGGGACTGGTACACCATGCAATCCTCAGCCTATATGACTATGAGACCAGAAGAACTAGATGGTGCCTGGCTATTACTGTCAACTACTCGGAGGGGGATCTATCCTGGATAGAGTGGAAGAACAATGTGGAACAAAACTCAAAATCATAAAAAAAAAAAAAAAAGAAAAAGAAAGGGGGAGGGGACCAGCCCCTAGCTGCACTTCAGGTCTGGAATTGAACCTGCTCCTGTGGCTTCCAGCCAAACAAAAGACAGGTGTATGACATGAACATTTACATTAGGTAGATACACTCCTTGGAGGAGCTCAATCATGGGATAATAGAAGGGCTGTGTATGCACAAGGAGACAGCTCAGGGAGCAGGAATGCATGGAAGGAAAGGACACAGGGAAGAGGAACTATGGGGAAGAAGTAGAAAGAGAGCTATTGCATTGTGAGAAATAGAAGACAATGTCATGAGACAAAGTATATGTGAACTTCTGTATGGTAAATTAATTTGCTTTATAAACTTTCACCCAAATCACAATAAAAATTTTTTTTAAAAAATGAGGTAGTGTAGAATTAAGAATCAGGCAGGATACTTATTTTAAAAATCATTTCTTTGAAGTCATTTTGTTTTCCTTGAATCAGCGTCTGCTGTTAGTTCTTTACCTGATGGTAAAATTTGTTAAAAGATTTATGCTATTTCTTAAGTGTTAGGGGACTCTTCTTAATTTGATTATTTAAGTTATGGTTAGCTTCTGAGGGCAAAATATGAATCTGTAGTAATATTTCTTATAGGAGATTGTTGCTTTAATCAGAACAAAATTTTAAACTAAAAATCCAGATGTTGAGTGTTTGTTTTATTCTCACAAGGTTTACAACATCATTAAGAAGGAGAGTAATCGGCAGAAGGTTGGATTGGAGCTGATTGCCTCAGAGAATTTCGCCAGCCGAGCTGTTTTGGAGGCCCTGGGCTCTTGCTTAAATAACAAATACTCTGAGGGGTACCCAGGCCAGAGGTATGTGAGTGTATCAAGACTGGGTGCTCAGATGTGGGGCTTTCTACTCCATTCCTGCTCTCTGACGTAACTCTTATTATGCCCAGCACATGATACCACTGGTATTCTTGGAGCAGATATAAGTGCTCATGTTCACATTTCCCAGTCCCTTGAGAGCTTTGTAGAATGACAGGCTAGTCTAAGAGGAGTGCTGAGCTGTTAGACTATTGTGTGACCTCTATATTGAGAAAACCTAGGCTCTGGAGTAATGCCATGGATGGTAATTGTTGTATGTGAATAATTGAATTGATATCAGGAGTGGGCAATGTTTTGGCCTTCTAGTGCCATTATTAACAGACATACCACAAATGTATGGCTTTAACAAACAGGAGTTGATTCTGTTACAATTTTGGAGGCTAGAAGTCTGTTTTGGTTATCTCTAGTGCCTCTTTGACAGAAAAAATACCACAGGAAAGTGGCTTGTACAAACAGGAGTTTATTCTCTTCCAGTTTACAAGGCTAGAAGTCTGAATTCAAAGTGCCAGCACTAAGTGAAAGCCCCTCAACCTTGGGCTTCAGCTCTGCTTCTTACTCCCGATCCACTGAAGCTGGAGGCTTCTCTTAACTTGGGCAGCTGTTGGCTGCTGAGACTGACAAACTCAAGGTCAACAAATAAAATGGCACAGTTCCAAGATTACCAAACAACATGGCAAGACACTAGTTCAACTCCAGAGACAGTGCCAAGATTGGCAGGAAACATGGAAGGCTGCTGAATGAAAACTCGGCTATATGCAGGATCCAAGCATGCCAAAAAGCTCAGGAGACCTTTCTCAGTGCTGCTGCTTATGTACTGGAAGCAGACCACATCCCTAAGGTAGCTACTCAGATGCTCCAATAGATTCTACCATGGAGTTGAATATCAGTCTCATCATGGGGAATAACTACATCCAGCTCTTCAGCCACTCAAAACCAGGCCCCACTGAGTTGATACATCCCACAGCCAAGAAATGAAAGATGACTCTGCAGTAGTGGGAACCATCTCTGCATTATAAATGTTGGATTGTGTAAATCCATTAGTGATTTTTAGTTAACTCTCACTCTGAGAACTGTGATAAATTATATTCCTTTTTGTTTGTTACAGTCCTTTAAACAAAACAAAACCAAACTTAATACCACTGAGTCGATGCCAACTCATAGCAACAACCCCCTTTAGGTTTCCAAGGTGGTAAATCTTTACGGAAGTAGACTGCCTAGTCTTGCTTTCTTAGAGTGGCTTGTAGGCTTGAACTACCAACCCTCTGGTTAGTAGTCAAAAAATACAGAATGCAACAAAATTTTGGCTCATTTGTTCATCTGTGTCATTGGGACATGGAAGGATCATACTTGGGGTATAAACTGCCATTTTAGCCTGAGACATCTCCAAAGCACTATGTAGAAGGGCTGAGAATCAAGGTGAAGAAATTGTCTTTTTCCTACACTGAACTGTGTGGTTCAGTAGTAGAATTCTCACCTTCCACACAAGAGACTTGGTGGATCCACCTGGCCAGTGCACCTCAGGCACAGCCACCTATCTGTCCATTAGTGGAGGCTTGCATGTTGTGTATTACCAGACAGGTTTCAGTGGAGCTTCTAGACCAAGAGAGACCAGGGAGAAAGGCCTGATGCTCTACTTCCGAAAGTCAGCCAGTGAAAACCTTATGGATCACAATGGTCCAATCTGGGGCAGAATTTTGTTCCACTGTGCATAGGGTTGGCATGACTTGGGGGCTGACTTGACAGCAGCTAACAACAGCACTGTGAACAACTAACTTTTGCATTGTTCTTTGAAGAGTTTACTGGGTGTCTTCACAACTAGTATCTCTTGATCCTCACAGCAAACCTGTAAGGCAAGTAGTACTATTTCTCATATTTTGAATCTGGGGAAGCTGAAAGTCACTAAATGAAGTGACTTCTTAAGATTACACAGCATGGAAACCACACAGGCTTCATGCTGGTAGAACTAGCGTTTGAATCCAGACTCAGATACCAAATCCCAAACTGCCTAAGAGATTCCAATATTTCTAGTTGATCTCATAGTAAACACTCCGTGACAGTTTCTGGGATTTTCACCTGGCCCGCTGAATATGTCTATAAAGAGGTGAGGTGGATGATTTCTGGGCCCAGTAAGGTGTTAATATTGCCATATTTTCACTGCTGAAATTTAAGCGTATCCTTTAATCATTTGTAGCATTTCTCCTCCTCTGTGATTGCTCAAATGAGGAGTAACCACCTTATTTCACGTAAGGTTAATTTGAAGAACATGATTTACATCTCTGACCAAAATCAGCTTCTCGATCTTGCTCAGAACAGAATTTCCATGTGAGATCAGAGACTTAGCAGCGGGGAGCTGCTCTAACTTAATAATTGAGTACTTGCTGAATATCATCAGTCCAAAGCACTTGCTTTTTCCCATTTCAACATCTCTGAAACTGGAATCCATCTTATAATTGATGCCAACCAAAAATATTTTAAAAATACCAAACCAGTTGCCATAGAGTCCATTCCAACTTGTGGCAACCTTGAATATTACAGAATAGAATGCCACTTCATAGATTTCTCATGACTGTGACCTTTGGCAAGGAAATTACCAGGCCTTTCCTCTGAGTGGTTTCAAACTGCCAACCTTTCAGTTAGCAGCTGAGCACCTTAACCATTTGTACCACCCAGCTGGAGGGACTCTAGCTGATGGCAAGTCATCATTTAATTGACAGTACTCTTGGCCTTCTCAGTGACTAATAAAATAACTGCCATTTTATAATTGAGGGCATCTTAAATTGATGACTGGAATGCTGTGTTCTGAGCATTAGGCTGAGCATGATCACACACATCCTCTCTTTTCACTCCACAGCTTTACTTCCAGGTCAGCATTGTTCTCCCCTCTTAGAGGCTAAGGAGGCTGCACTAAGTCACAAAACTTGAGTAGCAGAACCAGGAACTGACTACATCTGTGACTGTGAAGCACCAGCCCTTTGCACAGTTTCCTGTTGCTGCAGTTGGCTCAGTCCATGGAGCCAGGCAGGAGTATCGAGGCCTGATCTTGTGTCCCCCGCTCCATCCCACCCTGTCCCTATATAGTCTATAAGGCTGTCTGTGATTCTGCTGTCCTGAGTATGGCTGCTCACCAGCCTGTGGAGACCCATCTTTTATTGGCCAGAGGTTGGGAGGGGCCTTCAGATGATTGAGTAAAGCCCTCTCACTTTTTAAGGCTCGTTTTATGATTTTATTTATTATTTAACTGAACCAAATATAATTCTCATTGAAAACTAAATAAAATAAAAGCAGGGACTCAGACAGATACTTGTACACACCAGGATTCATAGCATTATTCACAGTAGTCAGAAGGTGGAAACAATCCAAATGTCTGTCAACAGATGAATGCAAAAACAAAATGTGAGCTATCCATCATTGATAAGGAATAAAGCTCTAATACATGTAACAGCACGGATGAACTTTGGAAACATGCTGAGTGAAATAAGCTAGGCACAGAAGACAAATATTAGATGATCCCACTTAAATCTAGAATAGGCAAATGCATAAAGACTGAAGTTTTTAGTGGTTCCCATAGGCTTGGGGGAGAAAGGGATGGAGAACTATTGCTTACTAAGCACTGCGTTTATGCTTGGGATAATGAAAAAAATTACAGAAATAGGTAATTGTGATGTTTGTACAACATGGTGAATGTAATTGATGTCACTGAACTGTGCACTTAAAAATGGCAAATTTGGGGGACTTTTGGTAAGATGGAGGAATTGGCAGACAAGCGACACAGATCCTCTTCAACAAAGAAAAGAAAAACCAATTGACAGAGATACAGAAGATAATCCTGGAACCCTGAGCTTTGAAAGGAACTATACAGAAGTGGATTAGGCACCAACTAATGGAAAAACCTGAACGAAAACACTGAGTACAGAGATGGTTGGAGCTGCGGACTGCCAGCTACTCTGACGAGACCAACAGCCTGAATATTTCCAAGTGGTGCTGGGACCTGAGAATTGACAACCGCTCTGGTGGCCTATGACAAGGAAGGGAAACAGTAAGGAGGGAGACACCCTAAGCTATGGATTTTCTGCTGTCTGGAGGGCGCAGCCATTTTGATTGTTTACACATGGCAGCCATTTTGGATATTTAAAGTGACTGAAGGCGCAGCCATTTTGAATGTTTATAAGTGGCAACCATTTTGGATTTTAAAGTGGTAGGATTCTCATTCAGATTCCAGGGACCTAAGAACAGGCTCTGTTTACCAGGGTTGACAAAGACATATGAGAAGCTGACAACAGGAAAGGAGACAGGTGGTAAGTGTGTAAGTGCTGTCAGCTAGTGAATAGAGGAACACAGCACAGTACCCTGCCTGTATAGATAACATACAAACAAAACAAAAAAAACTAAAATTGTGGACAAGTCACTCCAACATATAATCACCAATTAAATATAAACACAAAAACGTCACAATGCCTTGGAGACAACAGAGCATCACAGTTCACACAAAGAAGCAAGGTAAAGCAGGAGAAACAAGGGAGCAGGATACAGACCCAAAACACATCCCTGAGGAAAACATAGCATTGGAACTCTCTGATAAGGAATTCAAAAGAATTATATTTAGGTATCTTCAAAGGATTGAGAGACTAAGGAAAACACAGACAAAAGCCTAGGAGAATTTTGGAAGAAAATACAAGAACAAAATGACAAAATAAATGAAAAATTAGAAATTATTCTAAATCTACAGATAGAAATCCAGAAGATTAATACTAAATTGTCAGAAATAGATGACACATTGAAAGGGCAAAGGAGTAGAATTGATACAATGGAGGACAGAATTGATAAGATTAAAGACAAATACCTGAATACTTCTTTGGAAAGGGGTCAATCAGAAAAAAGATCAAAACAAAATGAAGAAAGTTCATGTGGGATACCATCAAAAGGAATAACCTACGTGTCATTGGAATTCCAGGACAGGAAGAGAAAAATAAAACCACTGAGAAAATTGTCCAAGATTTGTTGGAAGAGAACTTCCCTGATATGATGAAAGATGAGAATATATCCATTCAGGAAGTCTGATGAACCCCAAACAAGATAGACCACAAAAGAAAAACACCAAGACATATCATCATCAAACTCACCAAAACCAAAGACAAAGAAAGAATCATGAGAGCAGCATGGGAAAAACGAAAAGTTACCTACAAGGGGCAACCAATAACACTAAGCTCGGATTTCTCAACAGAAACCATGCAGGCAAAAAGACATTGGGATTATAAAACTCTGAAAGAGAAAAATTTCCAACCAAGAATTATGTACCCAGCAAAATTGTCCCTCAAATATGATGGTGAAATTAGGACATTTCCAGATAAGCAGAAATTATGGGAATTTGTTAAGACCAGACCAACCTTATGAGAGATGGTAAAGGGAGCCCTTTGGACAAAGAAGCAACAAGAGCCAACAACAACTGACCATTAACACACATGATGATATAACCCAGAAACCAACCCAGCTACGGAAGTGTCCAAAGTAAATAAGCCTACAAGATTGTAAACAAGGAACCAGAGACACCAACCAACACATGAGGACAACTACATACCAAAAAGAGGGAAAAAAAGTCTGTGTCGTTACAGAACTTCTAGATGGTGGGGAAGTCAAGACAACTACAAGATAGAACGAACTGTTCTAAACTTGGGAAGAAAACTATAAATCACAGGGTAACCTTGAAGAAAATGATAAACCTTCACATCAAAATAAAAAAGAGGACCAGCATAAATATTCAGCAAATACTAAAACAATAGCAATGAAAAAAGTGATAACATGATTCATAAACAAAACAAGCTCAGCATAGAAAATTATATGGAAAAAGAAATCAACACAATGAAAAAGCACATGACAAAAATGACAGCAACAAATTTGCTGATAATTACATATCTGGCAAGGGACTTATCTCTAAGATTGATGGAAAACTCCAATGCCTCAATACCAAAGGAATTAATAATCCAATTGAAAAATGGGGAGAAGACATGAATAGACACTTCACCAAAGAAGATATTCAGGTGGTCAGCTAATACATGAAAAGATGCTCACAATCATTGGCTATCAGAGAGATGTAAATCAAAACAACAATGGGATATACCATCTCACCCCAGCACTGATGGCAAGGTTCAATGAGACAGAAAATAACAAATGCTTGTGGGGATGTGGAGAGATTGGGACTCTCATACACTGTTTGTGTGACTGTGAAGTGACACCACCACTGTGGAAAGATTGCTTAGAAAGTTGGAATTGCAGATACCATTTGACCTAGCAGTCCCATTACTAGGTATATATCCTAGAGAGGTGAGAGCCAGGATAGGAACAGACACATGCCTGCTCATGTTCATCACAGCAGTATTTACTATTTACTATTTACAATAGCAAAAAGATGGAAATAACCTACGTGCCCATCAGCGGAAGAGTGTATGACCAACTATGGTACATACACATACTGGAATGCTATGCAGCACTAAAGAATAATGTAGAGTCTGCAAAACACCACATAATATGGATGAACTTGGAGGACATTATGCTGAGGGAAATAAGTCAAACACAGAAGGACAAATATAGTATTAGTTTGTTGTTGTGGAGGGTCAAGGAAAGGTTTATATATGCAGGGAAACTTTCTTTGTTGGTTGGTTGCCAGGGGTAGGAGGGGAGGGGAAGGGAGGGAACATAAAAAAAAAAAAAAAAGCACTGACCCATGTCACTTTAGTTTTGTGTATTTCACTGTACATAAATTACATTTCAATAAAATGCATTAAATATAAAAAAATGGCAAATTTTATGTTATAAAACAGCTTTATTGAGGTCTAATGCACATTATCATACCATTCACCATTAAAGTGCCCAATTAGTAGACACATCTACTTTTATAAATGAAGATGTAATTGCTCAGAATGTCACAGCTCTCTGGTCTTCTGACATGGCACCATGGGCACCTAGGGGAAGAGGAATGGTGTTGGTACAGGACCCCTCTGAGCTCCCTGCCCACCTCCACAGGTATTATGGCGGAACGGAGTTCATTGATGAGTTGGAGGTTCTCTGCCAGAAGCGGGCACTGCAGGCATATAACCTGGACCCCCAATGCTGGGGTGTCAATGTCCAGCCCTATTCAGGTAAATGTACCTTCTGAGATTCCCTCAGGGCTGATGTCCACCAAGAGAACTGGCTATAAACAAAAGTGAAAAATAAGCCAAACCCTTGCTAGTCAGGCACAATCCCTTGCCTATGGGTTTCCAGCTGCACTGCCCCTTTCCTTGGCAGTTGGCAGTTGGCAGTTCTTTCTCCCAATGTTCCCTCTCCCCTCACTTATTCTCATGGAGATGGGGCAGGGGACCCTCCTGGGGTTCATGGAACCCCTTCTTGGGCATCCATATTGGAGACTGGACCTGTTCTTGCCAAGCCCGTGGGGGCTACATGGCACCTCAGGAGAAGTAACTGTATGTTCTTACCCACCTGTTTCAGGCTCCCCTGCCAACTTTGCAGTATACACTGCCCTAGTAGAGCCCCATGGGCGTATCATGGGCCTAGACCTGCCCGACGGGGGCCACCTGACCCATGGGTTCATGACTGACAAGAAGAAGATCTCAGCCACATCCATCTTCTTTGAGTCTATGCCCTATAAGGTCAGTGCATGCCTCTTTCCATGGCACTCTAGTGTGTTTCCTTGGGAGACCCCAGTATCTGGCTGTACCTGCAGAAATGAGTGTTTTGTTCATGTGGCAATACAAGAAGTCCTCAAGGTTCCCTTTTCTCCTTTTCCTCCCCTGAATAGAGGGGCCTCCTGGGGCTCAGTGGGGGGCAACTGGGATGCAGAGGCAGAGGGACTGCCTTGAGGCAACCATCAAGGAGGTTTCAGCCACACTGGGGATGGCACCTGCTGCACAACTACTGGGGTGGTAACAACCAAGATAACAGTTCCAACCACTAAGTCAACTGCATCTGGATACCCACCCTCACCCCTGCAACAGGTACTACCACTGCAGGTACCACCCTCCCCCAGCTGCAGCCCTGCTCAGAATCCCAGCAGGCCCACAGCTATAAAATCAGCAACATCCGTGGCTCTGGCACCAATACTAGCACCCTGGACATCAGCCACAGCCCTCCACAGCCAGTTAGGGGAGCCCCTGTAGCCACGGAGATTAGAACAGGGCAACACAGCTTGCCTCTCCTCCTCCTCCACCTCCATGCACCTGTAGATGGTAGCTATAGCAATCACAGTCTAGACCCCTGCACTCTTGCTGCCCCCACTGCCTAGACCTACCCTCCACTAGATGTAACCCATATCAGCAATATGCACAGTATGTAACCAGTGTCTGGGTAGTGCAGTTAAGCACTCAATTGTTATCCCAAAGGTTGGCATTTCATACCCACTTGGAGTCATCTTGGGAGACAGGCCTGGTGATCTGCTTTTAAGAGGTCACAGCCTTGAAAGCCCTACAGAGTACAGTTCTACTCTGTACACATGGGGTCACCATGAGTCAGAATTGACTTGAGTACTATAACAACAACTATCAAAACAGTGCCCAGGGCTGCCTGAGGCCCTGTCCATAAAAACAGTGTATTTTAGAGTGTGTAATGGAATTTGAGGGCTCCTGGGAATCATGATAACTTGTCTATGAAGATTTGGGATGATGAACAGAGAAGAGGTTCTTGCATATTTGTCTGTTGTCTAGTTAGTGCACAAGGTGATTCAGCATCATGTCTGGGAAGCTTTGGGCCCTCTTTATTGTCAGGTGTTCTGTTCTGATTCATTTAGTCTTTCCCACCATAAGAACAGTGGTGAACAGTAGACACGGTGTTATTTGCTGATGTGTTCTGTTTTTGGCTTTCAGGTGTCTTTGTTGCATTCTGTTGATAGTTTGATTTTTACTCAGCCTCTATCTCAGTTCTTACAACAGCATATGTGCTCTTTGGTATACAAATGATATTTCATTTCTTTTCACTGAAAGCCTTGATGTTTTCAGTTCAGGTACCATCACTGGCCAAAACTCATCTTGAAGATGCATTTTGAAGCATGTAACAATAGTAACCAGTTGCTGTCTAGTTGATACCAAATCACTGTGACCCCACATATGTCAGAGTAGAACTGTGCTTCATAGGGTTTTTAATGGCTGGTTTTTTGTTTTGTTTTTTCAAAATTAGATTGCCAGGCCTTTCTTCTGAGGCACCTTTAGGTAGACTCAAACCTCCAGTCTTTTGATTAGTAGCCAAGGAAATTAACTGTTTGTACCACCCAAGGACTTGGGAGAAGTCATCATATCCTTGACAGCTGACTCAAAGTCAAGGAGGGTAGGCACAGAGTGGCTAGAGAGAGGAGGCTCAACCGTAGTTTTGCCTCCCACAGGTAAACCCAGACACTGGCTACATCAACTACGACCAACTGGAGGAGAATGCCCGCCTTTTCCACCCGAAGCTGATTATTGCAGGTGACTCGCTGGGCTAAAGGCAGCCTTATTCATTAGCAGATCCCATTTGCCTTTGACAAAATTTACATACAAAGATGCTTCCTGTCCTGTCGTAGCATATTGTCATTTCTGCCCTGGATTGCAGAGCTTCTTAGTCTAAGTAACATTTCTTTCGACAGGGAACCAAACTCTATGTAAGTACCTTGAAATTCAGATGTGGAGTAACAGCTGAAAGGACAAATGTATGTGCGCACCAACATCAGTATTAGTCAGGGGTGATGATACTAGTGAGAGCTGTCCAACCACCAAGACATTGAAGGGGTGGGTCAATATTGTAGTCTTTAGCACTGCTCCATTTCTGTTCTCAAAGATTTTGGTGGGGACAGTTCCAGGCTTTCAGATCTGCGTGTCTGGTGTCCATCTGCACATCCACTGGTCACAGCCCTCTCTGACATGATAGTGTTGTCCCCTTTCAGGCATCAGCTGCTACTCCCGAAACCTGGACTACACCCGACTGAGGAAGATTGCTGATGATAATGGGGCATACCTCATGGCAGACATGGCACATATCAGTGGGCTGGTGGCAGCCGGCGTGGTCCCCTCCCCTTTTGAACACTGCCACGTGGTATCCACCACAACCCACAAGACCCTACGAGGCTGCCGGGCTGGCATGATCTTCTACAGGAAAGGTGTGCTTCCTGTGGGTCTGGGTGCAAATGGGTGGTTTCTCTTTCTCCTTGGGGAATTTACATATGGTTTAGGGAACTGAGACAAACTCTGACCTTGGAACCCTTAAAGATCTAGCCAGGAATAACAGGTTTTACAGAACGGACTCTAGAAGGAAGCCCTGTGCCACAGCTCTCCCATCATTCCTTCTGTGTCTTAGGAAAAGAGGAAGGGAACTGATATGTGTCTGTACTATGCTGTGCCTTTTTCATCTAGTCCTTGCCATGAGAGGCAGATGGTGTTTGAATGGGAAGATGGTGTGCACAGTAAAGCCAGGCAGTGCTCACCATGGAGCCATGATTTTGGTGAACTTGCTGTGCTCTAGCATGTTTCTTCAAGAGAAAGATTCACAGTAACCAAACTATAAGGCACTGATGTATAAGCCATAGTTCTAGAGTAGTAATTTTAGTGAGTTCTTTTCTATTTGTGAAATGCTTAAAACCCCCATCTAGGCTCTCACCTTACTTGAGGAATATCACCTTCAGAAAGCCTAATTAGTAATTAGATCCTCATTCAGCCCATAGTTAGACCTTACAAATGAACCTGAGTCAAAAGAGAAACCAGCCCTGTAGTGATAGATCACTCTTGGCTCTTTTCTCAGCCCCTATTGCTAGATACTCCCACTCGCCTATTCTGCTTCTAGGGGTCCTGATGCCTCCAAGCACACATCTGATGACCTGTTTCTAAGGCTCTTCCCACATGCCTGGAAATAGTCTCCCTTGTTCCATTATGTGTGGATTTTATAAGTGAAGCCAGACAGCTGAAGTGACTCCCAGCTAGGCCTTGCTTGGCCAGTGGCCTAGGGCCATTGTACATCCTCCCCACACCTCATCTCCTCATCTCCAAATGGGGAGTATTATAATAATAGCACCTTTCTTTTCTTCTATTGTAAAGTGCTGATGGCAGTTCCTGACTCACAAGGAGCTCTAGATAAGATGTTAGTGGTAGATACTTCTTGTTACTATTACCTACTTTTTCACAGAGAGGAACTTTATTCTCCTTATCTAGCCAAATGACTTGTGTCCTTCAAATTCATCATCTTGGAAGATAGCCATCTTGGACATTATTTTAGGGAAATATACCCAAGGCATCGTCTCTGTTCCAGTCTCAGTGAAGGACATTTTTAGCCTTTAACTTTCTAAAGCCTGGTTGCAGTCATGTATTAAGACGAGATGCTAGCAAGGAAAACAAGTGTCCAGCTGAGATGCTGAGACCAGTGTTGCAGGGTCATCCCAATATCTCATTCCCAAGAGTGAGGACACTAGTCAAGAAGGGAAGGGCCCTCTATTCTGTGGCATTGGGAACTGGTTCTCTTGGCCACAGGGAATAGAGGCCAGCTGTGTGCTCAACTCCTCACCTCTGCTCTCATGGGAACTTGAACTAGTCTGGGTCTGAGTTTAAGTAGAGAGAAGAACAGAGGGGATACAGCCTATTGAGGTTCTATTCTAAAGTTTTTTCTTCACCTAGGAGTACGCAGTGTGGATCCCAAGACTGGCAAAGAGATTATGTACAACCTGGAGTCACTCATCAACACCGCTGTCTTCCCAGGCCTCCAGGGAGGTCCCCATAACCATGCCATTGCTGGTAAAATGCCCTAAGCCCACTGCCAAAGCCCTTGTAGGCTTTCTGAGAATGCACCTTCAGCTGTATGGCCATCGTGCCATCTAATGGCTTTCCCGACCCCGGCTCATTCCATGACGCTTAATTCCTATCCCACTTTACACCAAGTGTGTGATGGGAGTATACCTACCCAGAAACTGCCAACAGAGAAGAGGGGCATAATTGTGATTGGTGAAAAGTAGGGACAAGAGGGAGATAATGTCCGCTCCATACATATAGCCACTGCTAGGCAAGGCTGTGGGTCAGGGTAGGGGCCTTAAAGTATGTGGAAGAGACATGACAACGAGAAGAAGGCACAGAGTGTGAGAGTATGTCCACACCTGAGGCAGTTGTGTTCGGACAAGGCACCTCTCCCCTGAAAGGTGTTACCTCTCACATCACTGACTCCTGGGTCTGGCTCCACTGTCACCTGGGTGTCTTGTTGCCATGGTCTCCTACGTTTGTGCAAGTGGCTTAGGAAATGCTCTGACCTTCTTGGGGTTATCCCCTGTCTTCTTTGGGAGAAAGCAAGTGATGAAATTTATTCATCTGAGGAGCACTGACAAATGTGTGACCTTTCTCCAGGAAAGCATTAGTCTGTAAGAGGGAACTGGGGGAAGCAGTGAAGAATGGGATTTGAGACATCTGTGCCAACCTCAGGCCATGTCTTCTTTTTCATTATCCTCCAGTTTTCTGTCTTTTAAGTGGCATTCAGGGACCTCTGGTGGCCCAGTGGTTAAAGCATTTGGCTGCTAACTAAAAGGTCAGCAGTTCGAACCCACTAGCTGCTCTACAACAGAAAGATGAAGCAGTCTGCTTCTGTAAAGTTTTACAGCCTGGGAAACCCTACTATTAGTAGTTCTACTCTGTTCTGTAGGGTTGCTATCAGTCAGAATTGACTCAGTGGTGTGGTGGGTTTGGTTTTGGTTTGATAAGTGGCACTCAGAATCAAGCGCAAGATTCCAAAGGTGGTCTGAATGGTGCAGAGTAGAACAGGATTGCACTGCTCATGGACTGAGATCTGAGAAAGCTGCATTATTTGGCAGTTAAGTAATCCGTTTCTTTCATCAGAGTGAAAAGGGATTATTAACTCATCTTGCCCAAGAACAGCTTTATCTGTGGGAATCTTATTAGCAGTAAACTTCCATGCTTGGGGAAAAAGTAACCTCACAAGCAGTTCCTCTACACCATCATTCATTAGAGCAGTGTTCACAATATTGAGGAGGTGGACAAAGCCCACTTGTCTGTCAACAAATGAATGATAAACAAAATGTAGTCCATCCATACAGTGGAATGCCACTCAGCCATAAAGACAAATGAAGTTCTGACACAAATGCCACAACATTTTGTCACATGAAATAAGTCAGACATAAAAGAATAATAGTGTATGATCCCACTTACATGATGAAATATCCAGAGTAGGCAAATATATAGAGAAACAAGTTTATTGGTTACCAGGGCTGGGATGTGTAGGAATGGAAGTTTTTGCTTAAGGAGCAGAGTTTGTATTTCAGGTAATAAAAAGATTTTTGAAAAAGACAGTGGTGATGGTTGTCCAACATGGTGAATGTAATTAATGTCACTGAATTGTACTCTTAAAAACAGTTAAAATGACATACTTTTTGTTATATCTATTTTACCACAATAAAATTTTTAAAACTGGAAGATTAAGAAGAGTACATTAAAAAAAAAAA
Source organism: Orycteropus afer afer (assembly GCF_000298275.1). Taxonomy (NCBI): domain Eukaryota; kingdom Metazoa; phylum Chordata; class Mammalia; order Tubulidentata; family Orycteropodidae; genus Orycteropus; species Orycteropus afer. Next base: position 8,907,529 of record NW_006921667.1, on the reverse strand, counting down.
GGGCAGTTCCTCAGAGAGAGGAGGCTTCTCCAATGAAGAGCTGGAAGTTTAGCCCAACAATTATGTTGTTGTTGTTATGTGCCATCAAGTCAAACCCGACTCATAGTGACCCCTCCTTGGGTTTCTGAGGCAGTATCACTATGGAAGCAGGATTGCCCAACCTTCCTTCCGAGGAGTGGCTGGTGGGTTTGAACCGCCAGCCGTCTGGTTAGCAGGCAAGTGTCTTAGCCACTATGCTACCAGAGCTCCAGGATTAGAAAAATTACCATTTTATGAGAAAACAAATGTAATTCACTGCCCTTTGGTGACATTGAAAAGCAACAGAATAGAAGCATATTTTTTTCTGATTGGTGGTATCTCTTGATTCTTGTCCTGTTTTCCTGACATGTTCTCTCCTACCACCCAGGGGTTGCTGTGGCCCTGAAGCAAGCCATGACTCCAGAGTTCAGAGCTTATCAGCACCAGGTTGTGGCCAACTGCAGGGCCCTGACCCAGGCCCTGATGGAGCTCGGCTACAACATAGTAACAGGTACTAACAGAAGCAGTGTTTTGTTGCATGGCTGGCCCACAGGTGACCTTTCTCCTGTGGGGGCATTAAACCTGATGCCCCCATTCATCCCAGCATGGGGTGGCCCATGGGGCAGTAGCCTGGGCTCTTCTGCTATAGCTGGGTATGGGCTTGGGACACCACGGAAGTCAGCATACCCTCAGGCTGGAGAGCCTCCTGTGTGGTTTCCCCCTTTCTCACACAGTGCTGGCCACCTTCTCTGGGTACCATGATGATAGTCATGGCAGCTGCTATTTGTTACTTGGCTTTAAGAGATAAGTACATACTTACATACGATATAGGGGTCTTGAGATTCAGAGAAGTTAAAGGCCACACAGTATGTGATAGGGCTAGGGTTTGGAACAAGGCATGACTCGTACGGAAGTGCCTCACACTTTCTAAAGGAAAGGTCTTGTCTTAAGGGTAAGGGCATAGAGGATCCCAGGTCTTTGTTTCTCAAGCTTGGACATATACATGAGTCACCTGGGCTGTGGTTAAAATGTAGTTTCTGGGGTTGGGGACCCAAGGCTCTGCATTTCTAAACAGATGCCAGGTAATACTGATGTTGCTGGAACCAAAGCTTGTGTGTATCAAAGTGCTGACTGATGTACACTTTGAGTTGTAAGGAAGTAAAGCAAACTCCCTCCCACCCTAGGTATCCAGTAACAGCTTTGGTAGCCCCTGGTGACTTGGAGAGAAAGTCTCCCACCTATGTGCCCTCCCAAGCCTGCTGTCACTCTAGTCACTTTATCTTTGTTCACTCTGCTCCCTATGAACATGGTCCAGTGCAATAGAGCAGGTAACAGTGGTAATAACAGCAGCCATGTTTGTGAGTTCTGGCACCATGCCTGGCACTTTGTCAGATACAATATACAATATCTTATTTAGACTTCCTGACAACCTTGTGAACTATTGGTCTTTTTTGCAAATAGCCATCTGAGGATCCAAAATGTTGAGCTGCTTGACTGCAGCCACATAGCATAGAGCCGAGACTTAATACACTGGGCCAGGAGGTCCAGAGCTAAGCTACTGATTGAGTTCCGCTGCATCCTGGTCATCTCTGAAGCACACCCCGTGACCAAAGCAAGAGTACTGTTGTCCCCTGGTCAAGAGCCCTAGTTTAACAGAGTTTAAAGTGGAAAGATCCAGGGACTCAGAAAGCAGGCCAAAATGTGGTTGAAACCCTGCATGACTACGGGCCGGTTCCAGAGTATCATCATCTATTCACCTTACAGGAGAAAGGATCAAATATGTGGCAGGCAAGCACAGTGGCTGGCCAGGTGAGGGTGTGCTCAGAGAGGGTAGCTGCCGCATTCCCCAGATAAGCCTCGCAGGTAGCCTTTAACTGATTTCAGACTCTTAGGAAATTGCCAATTATAATCTGGGAGGAAACAGGCCTTTCTGGTATGCTCTTGCTACAGTGCACATTTTACCCATCAGCTTCACATCCCTTCTCCATATGATCGGTTATCTCCTTTTTAAAGTCCCTGCCCTTTCTTTCAAATTCTTAGCTCCTGGGGCATCTTTTTCTTCAGCTACTCTTGTTAGCTGCTATCGAGTTAGCCCCCAACTCAGAAACCCCATACACAACTGAAATGCTGCTTGGTTCTGCGCCATCTCCATGAGCGGTTGCAAATCAGACCATTGTGATTCATAGGGTTTTCATAGGCTGATTTTTGGATGTAGATTGCCAGGCCTTTTTTCCTAGTCTATCTTTGTCTGGAAGCTCCACTGAAACCTGTTCAGCATGATAGCAACACACAAGCCTCCAGTGACCGATGGGGTGGTGGCTGCATATGAGGTGCCTTGGCTGGGAATTAAACCTAGATCTCCAAATGGAAGATAAAAATTCTACCACTGGAGCACATTATGCTGAGCACAATAAGTCAATCACAGAAGGACAGATATCGCATTAGTCTGTTATTGTAAAAAAAGTCAATGAAAGGTTTATATAGGGAAGGAAATTTTTTTTTGTTGGTTTCCAGGGGTGGGAGGGGTGAGTATGGAACACTGTTAGATAGTTAGAGACAAGTATTGATTTGAGTAAAGAGAATCGCAATGTACCAAATGTGAGTGATCAACATGGTGGCATTGAGGAAGAGGAAGGCATGGGGAGGTACAGACAACAAAGATGAACCCTTTTTCACATACAGTACTGCACTGTCAGTGAAGGCAAACATGGCTATATGGGTGGATAGATGGGTGGACAGGCTGAACTATTAGGTATGTCTGTGGAGGCGGGGAGCTCTGATAGCATAGTGCCTAAGGCACTTGACTGCTATCAGAAGGCTGGCAGTTCAAACCCACCAGCCACTCCTTGGAAGAAAGATGGGGCAATCTACTTCTGTAGTGATACTGCCTCGGAAACCCAAGGAGGGGTCGCTGTGAGTTGGGGCCGACTTAACGGCACATAACAACATGTGGGGGCGGGGTGCCTAAGACCACATATAGGGTTGGCAGACAATGGTTCTACAAGAGTATTTGTATGTTCTGTAAGAATTCCCAGGTACGTAGAGCTGACAAGGGACAAGGTTGTAGTCACTTCTCGGTCACAGCCAGCTACCCAGAGGGAGCGAGTAGTTGAACCAGTGGACTTGGGACCATAGTCGCAGGGGACATCAAGCTCAATTGGCATAACACACTACACGAAACATTGTTCCACTTCCTACTTTGGTGAGTAGTGAGTGGGATCTTAAAAGCTTGCAAGCAACCATCTAGATGCAATGATGGGTCTCTCCTCGTCCAGAGCAAAGAAGAATGAAGAAAACCAAAGATTCATGGAAACAATTAGTCCAAGAGACTGGTATACCATGCAGTCCTCAGCCTATATGACGGTGAGACCAGAAGAACTAGATGATGGCCAGCTACCACTGACAACCACTCGGAGGGGGGTCTATGTAGGAGATCCTGGATAGAGTAGGAGAACAATGTGGAAAAAAACTCAAAATCATTTGGGGGGAAAAAAATAAAAGGGACCATGTTTGCTGGTCTCATAGAGCCTGGTGGAACCACTGAGACTATGGCCCCTAGCTGCCCTTTAGGTCTGGAAGATTTTTGCTTCAGGGTTTGGCTGTGGCTTCCAGCCAAACAAAAGGCAGGCATATGAGGTGAACATTTACCTGAGGTAGATACACTCCTTGGAGAGAACAATCATGGGAGAATAGAAGGGCTGTGTATGCACAGGGACATAGGGGGCAGGAGTACATGGAGGGAAGGGACACAGGGAAGAGGTAACTGGGGAAGGAAGTGGGAGGGGAGCTGTTGCATTGGGGTAAATTGTAGTCAACGTCATGAGACAAAATGTGTGTGAGCTGCTGTATGGAAAGTGAATTTGCTCTGTAAACTTTCACCCAAATCACAACAAAATAAATAAATAAATAAGAATTTTACCACTGAACCCCCACTGCCTCATTTTTCTAGCAGGAGCTAAAATTCTTCAAGAGCATGTGGTGGGTATGTTTACTTCCTTGACCTTATCTGCTGTAGCCTCCTTCACTCTCTGCCCATTCCTCCACTCCGCTTTCTGCATTTTCTACATATCCAACTTTATTTCCAGGTGGTTCTGACAACCATTTGATCCTTGTGGATCTCCGTTCCAAAGGCACTGATGGTGCAAGGGCTGAGAAGGTGCTAGAAGCCTGTTCTATTGCCTGCAACAAGAACACCTGCCCAGGTGAGACTCTTCCTTGGCCTTCTCTTCCTTCCATTTCCTATCTGCCTCTTTTCTGGGCCAAGCTGTATCTGTGGGTTTTTTTTTGTTTTTTTTTTGGGGGGGGTGGGGCAACATGCTTTGTATTGAGGATAGACATCAGGCGACCTGAAGGGATAGATACTATCCTGGGTGGGTACTGAATCCAGACTCTTTCCTGGTCCCTCCAGCAGGGAGTGGAAGGTACTGAGGTACTTGTAGGAGCACGTATATTTAGGTGAGTGAAGCAGGGATCTCTTGGGCACAATGGGTTGTATTAATAAAATTGTTGGAGATACATCCTAGGCCCAGCCAGATTTTAGCTTCATCTTTAGAAGAAAGACCATGTAACAGAATACTACGTGGCTTACTCTAAAAATGAGGGGCCAAAATGTGATTTTCCCTCATCTGTGGTGCCTTGGGCTGTGCCCCTAGTTTTTGAGTCAGTAGTACTCTAGCTAGACCAATCCAGTACCCATAGGCCAATTCTATATTGTCCAAGTGTATTTGAAAATGTTTGGTTGTGAGTCGGGTATGGGTTAGAGACAGAGCCCCATTGATCTTGAAGGTGACAAAAGTGCACTGCGGCCCAGCGGACTGAGACTGGGGACCCCAGCACTGACATCCCGAGGACTTTTGGAAAAAGAGTTCCAACAAGTAGCCCACTTTATTCACAGAGGTAAGAATAAAATTTTGGTTTGCCATACTTTATTGGGTACCTGAAAGCTGTGATTGTAATCATGGATGGTTTAGAAACACCCCAGCCAATAAGGGACATATCTGTCTCAAGGCCAAGTGTTGGGGACAGGAGACAGCAAAATACCACTTCAGCAAACCATTCTGTCTGAGGGGCTTATACATTTGTCCTGCTGTCCTTGCTAAAGTAAACATTAATATCTGTAGGTGTATTGCATTCACCAGCTCTTGGGGACATTTTGACAGTTGTGCTTTGGACTCAGACCCCTGTTCTCCTTAGTGAGTCTAGAGCCATGATTCTCTCTCCTCTGCCCCATGGTTTATGGCTTCAATGGAGTGGCATCACCTCTCTGCTAGTCAAGATGTTTATTTGTATCCTGTCTGCACAGGGATAGAGCTGACGCTGCAGATTCAGAAAGATGTTGGGGCGAAGGCCACTCTGAAGGAATTCAAGGAGAAGCTAGCAGACGATGAGAAGCACCAGAGCGCCATCAGGGCTCTTCGGGAGGATGTAGAGAATTTTGCTTCCCTCTTCCCTCTGCCTGGCATGCCTGACTTCTAAAAGGGCTGCCCACTCACTCCTGTACAGAGCTAGGAGGGCAGGCACCATCAAGGAACCTCTTGCTTTGGGGCTAGAGAAGAGCTGCCCAAGCAGGGACTCCTTTTGTCTCTGTGCCCTTGGAGAGGGTTCCTTCCATATATATATATATATTTTTTTTTTTTTTCCACCTTCTCATGTACCACAAATCAAGTGTCTTTAAAGCCCACTGTTAGTGATTCTGGGACAGGCTGTTAAGGGGTTTCAGTTTGAACTACACTTTCTCACACCAAAAACCAAAACCAAACCCACTGCCACTGAGTTGATTCCAACTCACAGCAATCCTATAGGGCAGACTAGAACTGTCCCATAGGATTTCCAAGACTGTAAATCTTCACAGAAACAGACTGCTTCATCTTTCTCCCACGAAACAGCTGGTGAGTTCATATCACTGATCTTTTGGTTTGCAGTCAAATACTTTAGCCACTGCCTTTCTCATACAGCTGCCCCTAATTACTGTAGAAAAATGAAATACTGTTTGGCCATTTTAGCCTTAATTCATTTGGATGGACAATGTTGTAGGGCAAAACTATTAGACTCAGCCTTTTCTGATAGTTATTGGGCTTTCCCCTGAATTGCTGCAGCAGACAAAAAAAAAAAAAAAAAAACCAAAGTTAATACCTTGTAAAAGCTGCCCATTCTTAATGTTTTGTTACCCAGTGGGATGCCAAAAGCAAAACAGAATTTTGACCATTTTAAGAGGGAAGTTTTTCAGACACTTCTGCTGTGTGCTTTAAACCAGAATTATAAATCAGACAAGCCCATACAAGGTGCTACCCAATAGGTGGGAGGGCTACTGTCAGTAGCTGAGAGGATATTGTGTTTTTGGTCTCCTTTGTCCTCCACACCAGCTGAAATGCCCCAGAACCACCACCACCCTCCTCAGCATCCCAGGTTTGAGAGTCAGTTGGTAGCCAAAAGTGCCAAGTCCCTCCTGTAATCAGGAAACCAAACATCACCTTCCCAAAGACACTTTATTTCTCACAAAGCTGAAGTGCAAAACTTGGATGACCACTTCTAATAAGCACAGTAAGTTTTTAATCACAGAATGTCTACAGGAATCATAACTTTAAAAATACATCCAGTTTTTCATATTTCAAAAATATCCAAACTCAAATAAATTAATTTTTTAAAAAGTACACTTCTCATACTATTTATTTGGCATTTACTCTGGTTAAATTTTTGTTTAGCAACACCTATAAAATGGTACCACACACATCAGTTGAACAACTCCCATCAGCTACTGTGAGAACTGCTGCTGCTTGCATGGTGACAGTCATAACATGGACAGAGCAACATGCAATATTAAAATAGCTTTCTAAAAAAATAATATACGAGTTAATCACAGACTGCTTTTCACTGTAACCTTGAAGGCAGCATTTACTGACCCAACCTTGGCATGTTCACCAACCCAGTGGACTAGTTGGTGATAGGGGTACCCTGGAGCCCTGCCTCCTAGTGCCATCCTGTACACTAGGCCTAGCCACTCTTGGTTTTCACTCCTGTGGGGACAAGGCAGATGCTGTAACCACAAAGGTGTACAGGATGTGCCAGGCTACATCTCAGCCTGCAATTTGGGGGCTGTTACGCTGCCAAAACATGTAAGTTCAGGGAGTTTGCGCCTCCCTAGTTGAGGGTAAGTACTGAAGACCCCTGCTACATGGGGTAAAGTTCATCCCCCTCATATTGGATAGAGCAGTCAACTCCCAGGAAGCCTAGGACCCACGCTGCTGGTGGATTTGCTGCAGTGCTCCTTCCATCACCTCCCTCTTATCTGCCTTCTTCCGTTGCCTTCAACCAAAGCTCAATCCAAAAAAGCCATATTCCATGAGTGCTTAAAGGAGAGAGGGAGAGCCCAGGAAAACTTCAGGTACCAGACATTATCAGCTGAGTAGTTTGCTTTCCAGCCAGAAGTAGAAATCCAACAAAATGCTTTTTTGCTTTTATACTGTTAATACCAAATCTTTTAAAGATCCCAGTTTTATCAAGTGGTGAGGGAAAGCCAGACAGCTAACTGGTTTGCTTTAGGAAGGTGGGAGGCAAAGCAAACAAGACAACTAATTGTTCCCCCAAGGGAGACCAGTTCCTTCCATGGCTGGGCACTTGGACCATGAATTCTCCATCACCTTGAGATGTGCTGCCAGTCCTGCACACAGATGGCTTGTGCAACACTAGAAACTGGCTGGACATGCAACAGTGGGGCTAGGAGGAGGGGAGCATGCATTTAGCATCAGTAGATGTGGGCAGTCTTCATGCAAGATGTCCAATAAGCAGAGGGTGCCCTTTCCCTTGAGCAACCACTGCAGGAGCTGCAGCAGCCCTGGAGGTGAAGGGCCCACTAGCCCCTCTAGGATTTTTAAATGAGATTTGTTTGGGGTTGAATTGACAATGCTTTAGACACAGCCACTGGTCTAAAACAAGTTACAGGCTGAGTGGAAGGCAGGTGAGCTACCTTGGGCCATCCCTAACTTACATGCAACGTGTCTAACTGCCAGCCTTAAAGTAAATTATGGAAAGGTAACAACTAAAATCCCAAATTTCCACCATTGGACCAAGGCTCCGAGGGAAACAGATGTGAGGCAGGAGCTCAGGTAAGAGTGTTACACATGTCATACAGGCTAGAAAAGGCTTTCAGCTTGATCTCTAAAATGGGGCTTCCAAAAATCAGTAGTGCATCATTGCTAGCCTGATGATGTTTTCCTTAGACTGCTTTTAAAGGGGCAGGAGGAGGAGTAATGGCTTGTAGGTAAAGATGAAACCTCAGACGAGCCTGAGAGTTTGAGTGCCAAGCCCTTCAACATGATAGCTGTGATTGAAGTAATATCTATTTTCTCGAAGTGCTATTTTTAGATTTATTAAGACTTACTCACCTTATTGAGGAAAAAACTCAAAATAGAAGAAATTAGCCCCATTACATAGGTCTCACCACCACTAGCAGTTGTAGATGCAAGTCTTTTCTTGCAGGTTCAAGTTCTACAAAGTGGAGTAGGGCTGGGAGGGAACAGAGCTTCAAGATACCAAATACCTCTGCCTGAACTGTGACTCAAGTTTAGTACTACTTCAGTATCCCTTTAAAAACTAGGATATTTTGTATCAAGTAATCCTTTGAAACTGCCACACTGGAAAGGTACATTTTTAACCAAAATTTCCATGCTGGAATTCAACCACTATTCAGTAAAGCCATTTTTACTTTTCAGTGAAGTGAGATACTCCTGGTTTGCCCTTCTGTGGTTGGTTCTGCACAGGAAACATCAGGTCTATTCACCCCAACTGGTCTGTCTTTTGTCTGAGTTCCAAGAACCTTTTGAACATCCTCAAGGCTGAGCCTCTGAGCAAATATCCCCCCAATCAGATGTCTACTTAAGATCACTGTAGTGCATGGCTTTAGCTTTTAGAAGGTCAAGTGGTTGCAGTTCAGTATCTGCCAGAAACTGATCTGCTGCCTTGCTCAGTTTCTGAGGTAAGAAGCAGCATTACCTGTAGGTTTCCACGCTGATGTAAAACTTAGTGACAAAACAGCAATGCTAGTGTCAGTGATCACTTTTCTGTATTTTGTCATTTGGATTCCACAGACCTTTCTTCTCATTAAGATAAAATATTGCACTGCTGTGTCCTTGGATACGTAAAAAGACATGTTAGCCACCCAGTTAGAAAATGAAGCAGCACTTAAAACACCAGGCAGGAGGCTTGGTGACAGGCAAAGTTAGACAAAGAAGAACCGGCTTTCTGTGCAGCCACCTTCACATGCAAAAAATAGACCATTCACATTTAAAAACTGTCAAGACATTCCTGGGGATTCTTTTGTCAGTGAAAATATGCAGTGGGACACAGGTACAAAGAAACTGATGAGATGAGGGTAATACTATCTGCCACAAAAGGGTCTTGATCACAGCCTCCTATGAAAAGCTACAGCCCCCTGAGGGAAAAGGGGGACCTGGCTGGAAAAGCCTGAGGCCAGAAGCCTTGGCGGGCATGTTCCTTTCATACAAACACCTGTGTGACAGAGGGTCACAGAGTTCCGAGAGGCAAACCCTCCCTGGCCATGTGTCTCCTCTCAGTGATGTCAGTGGTGTTCTCCAAAGGAGATGTCAACAGCAGGACTCAAATGACATTGAAGGCAGTGTCTAATACGCACATATACACCCAAGAGCAACCACTGTGGCTGATTTAGCCCCCTGTAATCACATTTTTTTGGGGACAAATTAAAAAGAAGTAGTAACACCCAGAGTTCCCTTCGTAGGGGGAAAAATAGCTTTTAAAAAAAGTTATAAAATCTTCAAGGTTTTAGGAAACAATTCCTTGACACACTTGTTGGCAAGAAGCCACAGAGAGGAGGGAGGCCTGCAGGTGGTGTGGTAAGGGTGGGAAGTAACAGGTAGATGAACAGAGGCTTTTCCTTTTTTCAGTCTGAAAATGCCTTCTGCAAAGGTGGGGCTCAGGTAGAGGAGAGTAGTGAAGACGTGGAGAGACAAGCCTGGCTTCTGTGGGAAACCCCTCCCATGATTACTACCACCAGGTGGACTAATACCCAATCGCCCAGCTAACAGAATGATGATGCTACCTTTTCAACAAGACCCTGTGCGAGGTAGTACAGTGGTTGCAAAGGGTGGATGGTGGTGAGAGGACTGGAAGGGTGGGGAGCATCTGACCTCTGCTGAATTTGAACGTTTCTACAGACCTTTCCCGAAAAGAAAATGATAGCTCATTCCGGCTAGGAAAGGCTGGTGGGCCTCTCCCCACGAAAGCATGGACTACCTGTCTTTTGCACAGTGGTGACAGGCAAAGGCAACACCACCCTGCCCAGTCTCCTGGGTGCTCTACCCCTCAGAGCAGTGTCTCTTCCCACCAGGTACCAGCAGCTCCTGCAGTTGTTTCTGCTGACCAGTTTACCAGCAGCTCTCTCTGGGTGAGGAAGCAAGAACAGGACATGCTCACCCTCCCTTTGTCCTCTGCAGCCTTTGGGGCCCAAGCAGCTGTGATGTCTGCAGATGACCCAGCTGGTGGTGAGCTTGCCCCTCCTCCTCACTTGTTCAGGGGCTTCCAGCTGGGTCTGATTGAGGCCAAGTGCATTCTGTTGTCTCATTTTCCACCTGCTCATTCTGGTACACATGCTGGCAGATGCTCATCCACTTAGGCTCTGGTCTGCTACTACTCGCTCACCCACTGGAGGGACTGCTGGCTCTTCTTCTGCCCTGACTGTCAGTCCTTGGGAAGTGAAGAGCCACTCCCAATCTTGGCCATTCTGCACCAGGGCACCAAGAGTGGCTATTAACTGCCTTTCCAGATGCCTTCCAGGAGAGCCAGGCTCCTATCTCTGCCCACGTTCAACACTCAAGTTGCCCGGAATCATCAGAATCATGGTGGCCACCTTGATTTCCTTCCCACCACCACCACCAAAGTCTAAACAATCAAGCTCAGGCAACTGTTAGGCCATGCTGATCACCTCCTCCCCACCCCCCAAACCTCTCTGCCCTGAGTCACAAGTCTTGGTCACATTGGTTAGGACCAACTTCAGATTTTATACAAAAAGCTGGGGACATAGTCAAACCTGAGCATGGGATGGCTGGTCCCAGGAGACTCCTGTATGTACTGCAGCTTTAGCAGTTCAGCCAGGTACTGGACCACCTTGACATCTTCATTCACCAGACCCAGGTTCAACTTCAAGAAGCTCACCTGGCGACTGGCCACCAGTTCCTGTGTCTCTCGATCATGGGCAGGTAGATGCAGGTGGTGGCAGAAGGTATAAAGGAAGACCTTAGAGCACAGTTGGGTGAGCATGCTCTGTACATGCATGTAGTAGGTGCTTCCCCGCTTAATTTGGGTGCGATGGTCAGCCAAGCGGGTCATGAGAGTGCCTCTGTACAGGGGACAGCGCAGGGTCTTCTTGTCCAGATCCAGAATGCTTGTATAGCGGCTATAGCGGCTAAGGGCCTGGAGGGTGCCAGCACTGGCAGGAGAGGCCACTCTAAAACAAAAAGGCAAAAGTCAGCAGGAAGAGACATACAGGAAGATGGAAGCAGAGCCTGGGAGCAGGGAGCATCCTGACTTCAGGCCAGCTCTGCTCAGCCAGAATTTACTGGCTCTTTCTACAAAACACCTCTGATTATCCTCCTCTTCAGATGGCTCCTTACCACCCTCATGATGGAGAAAATGCCTTGACATAGCCCACAAGCCCTTCCTGGACTGATTCCTGCCAGCCTCTGAGGCCTCATCCATTACCTCCCAACAGGAATCTGCCTTTTGAACCATGCTAAGTTTTCTACAGGGCCTCAAAATCACTGTCCTGTTTGCTCTACCTGGAATGTCCTTCTCTCCTTTTGTACTTGGTTTACACCAGTTAGTAACTGAAACTCTTTTTGGCCTTCCCTGATCCCTCAGTCTGGAACAAATGCCCCTCTCATGTGCACCTGTGCTTCCTTGCTGTGTGACCTTGATCACATTCTTGAACCTCTCAGAATTTCATCTACAAGATGAAGTAATAGAACCTACCTCATAGGGTTGCTGCTGGGATTAAATGAGTTATACTTAGAGGAGTGCCTGTCCCTTAGTAAAAGCTAAGTGCTAAGATTATCATTATTACTATTCATAGCTGGCACTCACCAGGGAGGGTACTGCTGCTTACTTGCCTCTCCTCTAGACAAGGAGCTTCTCAAGAGCCAGGGCTGCGTCTGCCTTACTCTAGTGCCCTCATTGCCTAGTACAGGTAGAAAGTGTGGTCCCATGAGGAGAGGAAACTGAAGTGGTCACCAGCCTTAGTAAGCTGCTTCTTAACAAGCCTCTAGATCATTTTTCCAAGAAGCTCTAATGGTGCAGTGCCTAAGGCATTTGACTGCTAATCAGAAGGTTGGCAGTTCAAACCCACTAGCCATTCTGCAGAAGGAAGACAGGGCAATCATTCTACTTCTGTAAAGATTTACCACCTTGGAAACACAGTGGGGGTTGCTATGAGTCAGAATCGACTCAATGGCAATGGGTTTGGTTTGGTTTAGATCAGTTTTCCAGAGCCGGGAATTACCCTGTAGAAACTGGCTGACCAAACTGTACAGTCTAATGTTGTTGTTATGTGCTTTCAGGTTGGACCCAACTCATAGCATCCCCTCCTTGGGTTTCCAAGGCAGTATCACTATGGAAGTAGATTGCCCAACCTTCCTTCCGAGGAGTGGCTGGTGGGTTTGAACCACCAGCCTTCTGTTAGCAGTCAAGTGCCTTAGGCACTAAGCAACCAGAGCTCCCACTTATCTAAGACATAAGCTATAAGTTATACCCTATTCTTAAAAGGGTTGACAATAACTTGGGGCCAAGATAGTCTCACAACATTTTTCCTTTTGGGTTTTATTATCTTCTCATATAATTAATAAACCTTATTGGACACCTACTGTATACCAGGCACTGACCTGGAAGCTGAAAATAGAATGAAAATGAGCCAGGAATTCTTATCCTGAATGAGCTCAGTATGTTGGGAAGAAGAGACCTGTACACAGTTCCCTGATGAGAAAGGAGACATGGGCGAGGTCCCAAGTTCCCTGAGAGAGACCTGTGATTGGGAAAATAAAGGTGGGTCATGGAGGAGCTGGCACTGGAGCTGGACCTTGAAAAAAGGGTGGGCTCTGGAAGGGCAGAAGGCATTCCAGACCCAGGTAAGTCCCAGCAGCAGGCAGGAGGCAGAGACTCACACAGGCCATGTGTCAGAGTACCATCAGAGTGCCCTGTCAACATCCCTAAAAGGTGCCCACTGCTCTGCACTGGCTCTGCCTGCCAGTGTGGCTCAATATTCTTGTCTGCACCAGGCTATACACATCATATTTGAGCCCTGTCAACAGCTCCAGGTGAGGGGTACTATGAGCTCCAACTAAGAGACATCCATAGGATCTGGTGAATGTAGGAGTAAGGTCAGATGACTGGTCCATATTCGCACAACTGCTAAGGGTCAGTTGTGTAGAGGTGGAGCTCACAATACCCTCCAGTGCCCGTTTTAATGGACACAGACCACACCGCTATGGACTTTAACCTCGTGTTGCTTGACCTCCATTGTTTACCCGGGGTTTCTCTGGATTTTAGTTAGGGGAGTTATGGCAAGTACAATTTCCACTCCATTTTTGGCCCCTCAGTTGATCCTCAGTGACATGTCCTCCATAGACCCCTGCCTCATTGTCCCCCTGCCTGAACAGGAAACTCTGGGGGAAGATATCCCCAATTACTACCATCAGTGCACACTTAAGGTTTGAGAAGGAAAGTTTAATGGGAGAAATAATAACTCTCCCACTTGGGATTCTTTTCAAACATCTCAATTCACTGGGTCTCTCTGGCTTTTGAGGGGAGAGAAATACATGCTTAAAGAGTCTGTTTTCCAGGATGCTCCCTGAAGTATGGCTATGAGAGCCATACTCATTCTCTGTGTCACTGGCCTGCTTCCTGGCACAATCTATGTCTGTGTCCCCTGCTTGTATCTAAGAGGAGACTGGTCAGCAGGGATCAGATGCAAGAGGCTCTCTGACAGACTTTATCATGGAGTAGGTCTCATTAGCTCCAGTTGCAGCTGAGGAAACAGCCTCAGAGAGGCCAAGTTGCCTGACTCCAGGTCTCATAGCAGTGATGGAATTGTGGCTGGAGCTGTGGCTTCAGGGGCTGAACCTGAAGGTCATGCTCTTTCTCTCATCTGCTGCCATGATTGACTCACCTTGTAATTCTGGCACCAGGCACAGTGCTTGCACTCAGACCTCGATAAACATTTGGCAAATGACCATTCACTGACCCAAGCCTCTTACTTCCTACAGAAGGAACTAAAGCCTAGAGTGCTAGAGCAACTTGCCCAAAATGCACCCCGTGAATGAACTGGCATTAGAGCCAGGACCAGCACGCACCCTCTCTGGTTTCCTGGCACCCACGTGATCTTTAATAGATCCTCAACAAATGACTCAATCCCTACATGGTAATGCATTTGCTTAGATCATACCATGACTACCCCAGGTAAAACCTAATGCAGTAAGGGCTACAGAAAGCTCCACAAGACTTCCATAAGAAGAAATAACTTCACTAACCTTAAGGATTGAGGAGAAAGTTGGGAAATTAAGAATTCAATTGTTGATTAAGGTCTGAAAGAAATTCAGTTGACTTTTTTCTATGTAATATAGGCAGGACAGACAGAGTCAGAAAGGATTTTGATGATCACTTAGTCCTATGCCTTTGTTTTATAACAATGTGAGTGGGCCTTAGACATGTGAAATTACATGTCCAGGATCACAAAAGGAGGAAATTGAACCCAGTGCATATATGGAGGAAAAGAGCCCCTTAGCAAGACTTAGCTCACTGAGTCAAAACAAAACTCACTGCCATCGAGTCGACTGCAACTCATCATGACTCTATAGGACAGAGAACTCCATAGGGTTTCCAAGGCTGTAAATCTTTAGAGAGCCACATTGCCTCATCTTCCTCCCATGGAGTGGCTGGTAGATTTGAACCACCAACATTGTGGTTAGCAGCCCAATGCTTTAACCACAGTCCCAGCAGAAGTAAGTAGCATGGGGAAATGAAATCCAAATGCAGAGAGGATGAGAAGAGACTGCTGCATTTCCTCAGACAGGCTCCTTGAGCAAACACTACAGTGAGAACCAAAGGATACCCCACTATCCCTCTGTGACAAATGCCCTCTCCAAGGACTATCACAACCAGCAGATCTTTTCTCAGTCATGTATAGAAAGCACCTGAGGTCTCAAATTTTGCTGCACACAGAAAAATTCCATGTCTTACCCAAGCTCAACTGATTTAGTCTCTGAGGATGATGCCCAGAAATCTGTGATTTAAAAAATTCTCCAATAATTCTAACACAGCAGAGTTGGGAACCACTTAAGAACTGCAACCCCCTCCCATGACACAGAAGTGAAAGGGGAATAATTTATTAAAAGTTAACACACTGATTTGAGGCAGGACCCCATCTGGAAGCCAAAGATCTCTGAATCTGGGCCTACCGCATCCAAAGAGATGTGCATTTCAAGCCTCCCTAATCTCTATGTGGACAGGGCCCTTCCCCACCACCTGTAACCAGTTACCTCTGCAGGCCAATAAGCTTCCACTTCTGAAAATCTGTAATGTGCAAAGGGGAGGAGATCCAGTGCTTCACAGGCTTGGCATAGCGGCCATAGTTGGGTACAAAGATGGAAAGTGCCGTCACGAGCTTTCTGACAATGGCTTCATCCTCCCCCAGGACCACGAGTGTCCTCCCACTGAGCAGTGAGTAGATGGCTGGGTGGGCAAAGGGGTACTGGCGGATGAATTTTAAGGCATTCTGGCCAGCCCTCTTTTTATGCCTTTCAGAAGACGGGCCAGTGGGATGCAGAGACGAGGGAGTCCTGTCTGAGCTGGTGGAAGCTGCGCTGCTCACATAGCTGGTGGAGTCTGAGTAGTTGTCCAGGCTGGTCTTACTGATATCCCGGCTGGCCAGCAGGCAGCTAGGGTCCAGCTCATAAGGAGGAAAGCTTTCAGAACTGTTGCCTTGAGAAGAAAGATTAACATTTTCCACTGCAAAGTCCACGTGGAACCCCTGGTCCTTCTGCCTATAGCATTGTGGGGGAATGTTCACCACTCCATCATCATCAACGAGCTTGTGAGCTGGAGTAGGGAGCGGCACCAGCAGGGTGTCGCTCTCCTTCCCAATACAGCAAGAGGAGTCGGTTTGTGATGGGGTGTTTTCCACACTGCCCTCCTTTTCCTCCCTCAGATCTGGGGAGCTGGTACTTGCCTGGAAGTGGATGGCCCCTTCATTGTCATCTGCATAAGATTCCTCCTCATTAATGGCACTTGGGTAGCTGGCCTTAAAGTCATCAGGGATGAGAGCCTCAGAGGGGCAGGTGCTGAGGACTTCAATACTGTCCTCACTGATGGTCCTGTGGCTAACTGCCTTGCTCCGCACCACCTGAGGGCTCAGTGGTACTGTGAGGCTGGTCAGGCTATCAGACTTAGGCAGCACAGAGGTGGACTTCTCTGTTCCTAGAACCTCAATGCTTTCACCACTGCTGATACTCCCTTTCATGTCCATATCTAGGTAGTCCAAGTTCTCTTGGGGATCAAAACTACTCACTTCTGTCACCTCCACTTCCTTGTACTCCTCATTTCCAAGTTCCTGCTCCATCTTGATCAGCACTGATTCCACGCTGGACTTGTAAGAACCAACACTAATTAACACTTTGGGAATCAAACATTCTTCGAGAGACCTGGAAGGTGGCCTGTCTCGACTAGGCTCAAAGGATGTGCTACCTTGTTTCTCTACCACCCTGTCAATAACCTCCACAAAGTCTTCAAAGAGGAAGTTTGTTATGTGCTGTTGCTTTAGAAGGGCTCTGTCAATCCGGCTAGTCAAGAGGTAGCACAGGTCTCCTCTGAACATATGCTCAATGTGGCTGAGCTGAGCCAGCGTCTGGGTGAAATACTCAGTGTCACAGAGCTCTTCCAAGGTCTTCAGCTTCTTGTCAAAACACTTCGTGGACTTTGCTTTGATGAGTTTTGGGGTATACGCTGGTCTGCTAGTGTAAATTTCTGTGTCAGCAAACTCATCAGGGTTAGAGGTAGTGGATGCCTGGCCAGCCTGCTCCTGGGTGTGCTCTGCCTCCCCAGCACTCAAATCAGACTCCTTCAACTTCCGATAAGGATATGAGCGGATCTGTTTCAGCAGGTCTTGATGTTCAATGATGGACTTCTCCACACTGGCCAACTCATTGGCTTTCTCAATCGCCTGAGATGAGTAAAAGCCTTTGTCATTGGCTTTCTTCTGAATCTCAGTTTCTGTGTGCAGCACTGTCCTGGTGTAATCCAAGTCTTTCAGCTTTTTTTCAAGTTCCCCAGCAAATGCCTTTCTGTTGCCTGTCTTCAAACACTCAGAAGCTTTAGAAAATTCAGCCGAAAGCTCCTGAAACTGCTGCATGATTTTGTGCTGGTCTGCCGAGATATAAGCCATGCAAAAGGGCCTCACGAAGCCACGAGCCTCCAAGTCATACAGAGTAAGGTGGTGCACATATGCAAAGGCTCCCTCCTTGGAATCGCCCAGCACCACCATGGAGTCTTCCACAAAGTTGAGCTTGGGATAGGCAGAACCAGGGGGATGGCCCACAAAGGAGGCCTGGTAATCCACAGACATGATCCGCAGGGAGAAATAATTGAGATCAAAAGTGCCAAAAACTTTGGTGTCATTGGGGATGGTTAGCAAGGGTTGGGGTCCCACCTGCTCAGAGAACTCGGAAATAAGAATGAAGTCCCTCGAGAACTTTGCCCCAGACAGTTTGGACCATGGGTTGGCTCCCTGGCTGGCAAAGGGGTACAGCGGCACAGAGTACTCCTCAGGTAGGGCCGGTTCATTGTAAGGCTCCTCCTCGTACTCGTCGTCTTTGGTAAAGGCTACCACATCAGGGGCGCTGATCATATTTCCAGATGTGTGGAGAGAACATGGAGAGAAAGTGGAAAAGAATGCTGGGGTAGTTAATGCTAGGAACCTGGGCTTCTGGAGGAGGAAGCTAAATCCTTGTGGCCTTCTTTGAGCCCTCAGGGATCCTAGGCTTCCTGTCACACACTCGAGGACTCAAACTCCCCCAGCCACCTCAGAGCTGTAGCTCCTCCGGAGCCCTCGGCGGCTTCATGTACTCCAAGGCCTCGGACCCAGAGGACTGGGGAGGCTGGTTGCCTTCCTCCTCCCGCAGGGAGCGCGGGCTGCGTAAGGCACCTGCAGCGAAGTCACCGGCACTGCACTGAATCCACCGCGCCAACAACAGCTCAGCCCGGAACGGGTGCCTAACACGGGATTACGGGTCGCCGCAGGGGTCAGTTAAGCATTGTTGCCCCCACAGCCTGAGGGCAGAAACCGTTGGGGCTCCTTGGACGCCACAACCCAGAGACAGCTACCGCGGCGCCGCCATCTTCATATCACATGACTCACGGCCTACGCGCCCCGTGACCCGGAAGCATTCGCATGGACTTCCGAGTAGGCGCGGAAGTGATTGTGAGAACGCGCGGCGGGGGTAAGGAGCCAAGTGGGGCTGCGAAGAAGAGGAACGCGCGCGCAGAGCTAGGGGCGCTCGTCGGAACGGCCCGGCGCTCTCCTGGCAGGGTGGTGGGGAGGCAGCTGGGACGTGGGTGGTTCCTAGAGGCGCTCGCCCCCTCGCTGCGGGCGGCGGGCGGACCTCAGCACGGCTCTCCAGCATGCGCGGGGTCCAGGGATGATTTTCCTGGCCGCCTGCTTTGCGCGCCGGTGGCTGCCACAGCCCGGATCCTGTGGCTTCTCCCGCGCCGCCATGGAAGTGGCCTTCCGAGGGGTGCGGAAGGTCCTCTGTGTGGCCGAGAAAAACGACGCAGCCAAGGGTATCGCTGACCTGCTATCTAACAGTCGTATGAGACGGGTAAGAAAGCGCATTTCCAGTCCTCTGTGTCCCAGAGGCTGGCCCACTGAGCGAAACATTGCGGTGGGCGCCCGGAATAGAAATTGAGGCTACTGCTCTCATTTCTGGATGCCTCCTCTTCCTCTCTGGGCTATTGTAGTAGCCTCCTGGGGGGTTTCCCAGGCGTCAGGCTTTCCTCGGACGAGTAGACATTTATAAAGGTATTTAGGACTTTTCACGTATTATGTACTGAAAAAGCTTTGATCCTCTGTGCACCTCCCCTACCCGGCAGCAGTTCCCTAGCTTGTCTGCTCTTCAGAATCGCCTGGGGTATTGGCTAGTCAGGGAAGTTTGGGAACCACTGATCGAACTGCTATAATTGGGTCTTTTCAGTCCTCAGCGATCATTCCCTAGCTTACCTAGCTCTCCCCATCTTCTGCCATATCCCTCCACCGTGCAGCCCGCTGACAGGGCAACTCTAGGGTTTGGGGATCAGACTTCCAGAGACATACAACACAGGCAAGACAAACAGATGCACTGGAGGCACAAAGAAAAGGATAGGTAAGAAAAAGCTTCCCAAAGAGATAACATGGGGACCTTAATCTCTAGGACAACGGATTCTGAAATGGTTTTCAGAAGAATTTCTAAGCAGGTCGTGAAGTTCCAGCTCCTTTTTTCTTTCTAGGTTGGAGTCCCTAGGTTGCTGTGTCAAGGGCAAGGATAGTGGGCGAAGGTTGTGTGAGTGCCAGCTAAGAGCTTCACCTTTCTCCAGGACCAACTCCAAGGTTGTCTACTTCTAGAGTTCTTGAGAATGGCACCTCTACCTTTAAAAACCAAAAAACCAAACTTACAGCCTTCAAGTCGGATCTGACTCATAGTGACCCCCTCCTTGGGTTTCCTACACGGTATCACTACGAAAGTAGATTGCCCCATTAACTTCTTATCCTTCAGGACTCTGCTTAGATGTCTCTTCTTCAAGGAACCTTTTCCTGCACTCTTCCCTCCCCCACTAGAGCAGGGACCCTCTCTGATTTGCTGCCATAGCATCTGTTCTGGTTACCTAGTGCCGCTCTGACAGGAATATACCACAAATGGGATGGCTTTAATAAACAGGAGTTTATTCTTACAAATTTGGAGAGTTTAAGTCCAAGTTCAAAGTGCCAGGGTCTAGGGGCTGGGTGAAAGCTCCTCAGCCTTGGGTTTCACCTCTGCCTCCAGCTCCCAGCCCATTGAAGCTAAAGGCGTTTCTTCACTTGGACAGCTGCTGAGGCTGAGAAGCCCAAGGTTGACAAATAAAATGGCATAGTCTCGATGTTACCAGACCACACTGCAGGCCATTAATTTAAGTCCACTGTAAGTCCCAAGGTTGGCAGAGCATGGCAGGCTGCTGAACAAGGACATGGCTACCTGCAGGGTCCAAGCGTGCCATAGGCTAGAGACCATTCTCCAAGGCTTCTGCTTATATACAGGAAGCAGATCACATTCCCTAAGGCAGCTACTCAGCTGCTTGTGGTAGATCCCACCATGGAGTTGATTGCCAGTCTCATCATGGAGAATAACTACCACCAGCTGCCCAGCCAAATTGACACACAAACATAAACACCACAGCATCCTGTTCTTGTACTTGGACCTACCCATTTCAGTTAAATAATATACTGTGTCTTATTTGATGCCTTTCACCACCCCTCCTTAGACTGGCAGGGCCTTTGTCTTTTTTATTCATTGCTGTATTCCTAGTGCCTACTATCAAGTCTGGAAAACAAGAGACTAAATTAATCTGAGGAGCTCTGGTAGCGTAGTGCCTAAGGCACTTGACTGCTAACCCACCAGCCACTCCTCAGAAGGAAGGTTGGGCAATCTACTTCCGTAGTGATCCTGCCTCGGAAACTCAAAGAGGGGTCGCTATGAGTTGGGGCCGACTGGAAGGGACATAACAACAATAACAAATGAATCTGGTAAATTTTACCAGGCAATGAAAACAGTATGTGTGAAGAACAGTAGATTGCAGCAGCTTGACATGTTGAAAGCCAGTGAGAAGTTAGTTAAGCACATAG
Source organism: Orycteropus afer afer (assembly GCF_000298275.1). Lineage (NCBI taxonomy): Eukaryota > Metazoa > Chordata > Mammalia > Tubulidentata > Orycteropodidae > Orycteropus > Orycteropus afer. The sequence goes on along the minus strand of NW_006921667.1, from coordinate 8,886,588 downwards.
GAGGAGGGTACAGGGAGATAAGCAAGAGAGTCAGCTGAAGGCAGGTCACGAGGGCCATTCCTAAGTATAAGGGGACAGTCTGTGGTGGTTTGTGTGTGTGCGGTAAAATTCAGAAAACAGAATACTGTTTTATCCATGTTAAAAGTGTACAGTTCAGTGGCATTTAGTACATTTACAATGTGTTCAATCACTACCACGTCTTAGTTCGAGAAATTTTCATCACTCCATGTGGAAACCTTGTACCTATTAAGCAGTCACTGCCCACACCCCCGCTTACTTAACATAATATTTTTGCAGTTCATCCATCTTATAGCATGTATCAGTACTTCATTCCTTTTTATGGCTGAATACTCTATGGTGGCATAGTGCCTAAGGTATTTGACTGCTAACCAGAAGGCTGGCGGTTCAAACCCACCAGCCACTCTTCAGAAGGATTAAAAATATAATCTGTTATTGATTATATTTTTTGGTGTCCTAAGAGTGTGTTGCCCAATCTAAGGTCATGAAGATTATCCCTATGTTTTCTTCTAAGAGTTTTATGGTTTTAAATCTTAAATTTTGATACATTTTGAGTTAGTTTTTGTATATGATGTGGAGTCCAATTTTATTCATTTGTATATAGCTATCCAGGAATCATGGAACCATTTGTTAGATTATTCTTTCCTCATTGAACCCTTGTTAAAAATCAGTCACACGTAGAAACTGTTGAATTGGTGTGTTTTGCTGTGTGTATTCTCAACAACAACAAAATTAATGAAATATGTTGTTATGTGCCGTCAAGTCGGACCCCATTCTTAGCGACCCCTTCTTGGGTTTCCGAGGCAGTATCACCATGGAAGTAGATTGCCCAGCCTTCCTTCTGAGGAGTGGCTGGTGGGTAGAACCGCTAGCCTTCTGACAGCAGTCAAGTGCCTTAGGCACTACACTACCAGAGCTCCCTAATGAAATATAAGGGGGAAAAAAATCAGTTGACTATAGAAGTAAGGGTTTATGTCTGGACTCTCAATTACATTCCACTAATCAGTATGCCCTTCCTAATAACAACAGTACCATGCTGTATTGACTACTGTAGCTTTTTCTTTTTTTTTTTTTTTTCTTTTTTTTTTTTTTTTTTTTTTTGGATGGAACACTTACATAGAAAAGAGACAAAGCAAGGTCAACTTCAATAGGGGTATCCGTCCCCTGTAGCCAGTGGATCTTGTTCTGAAGCAGAGAGATAGTCTGCATGTGTTCTCTTGCTGCAGGAAAAGGAAGACCCCATTCCTTCCCTGCTGAGAACAGTTATAGATGTAGAGTTGGCCAGGTGCTGTTTGATACACATACTTTGCTGAGCAGTTCCTGGGAATGTTGAAAATACTCAGGGCAAGAAATACAGGATCTGCTGATAGGCCACCTGCTGCTGTGGAATGTGCTTTAGTTCATACTCACATCCTATTCAGGAAACCAGGCTGACATATCTGGTCCTAAGCACAAGGTTCATTTGTGAGTCAGAGAGAAAGGCAACAGACTGCACCTGGACAAGCTCCCCTTACGTAGTCATAAAGGGAAGAAATATGTAATTGTCTAGAATAAATGCAGGTATAGTTCTTAGTGCTAAATGCCTTAGCTTTTTTATTTTATTTTTGCAGCATTCCTTCCCCTCCTCTCCCACCCCTGGTAACCAACAAAAAAAGAAAGTTTTCTTCTATACATAAACCTTTCCTTGACTTCTTACAATAATGAACTAATACAATATTTGTCCTTCTGTGATTGACTTATTTCATTCAGCATAACGTCACCATAAAGTTCATCCACGTCATGCAGTGTTTTGCAGATGCTACATTATTCTTTAGTATTGTATACTATTCCATTGTATGTACCATGGTTTGCTTATCCATTCTTCTGTTGATGGGCACCTAGGTTGTTTTCATCTTTTTTGCTATTGTAAATAGTGCTGCAATGAACATGAATGTGCATGTATCTGTTCTTGTCCTTAGCTGAGCACTTGTTTAGTATATGTATTTAGTAATGTGATTGCTGGATCAAACGGTATTTCTTTCTTTCTTTTTTTTTTTTTTTGGTGATTTGTGTGAAAATTTACAGAGCAAATTCACATTCCATACAGCAGTTCACTTACACTTTGTCTCATGACACTGACCACAATTCACTGCAATACAACAGCTCCCCTCCCACTTCCTCCCGACAGCCACCTCTTCCCTGTGTCCATCCCTCCATACACCCCTACGCCCTGGGCAGTCTTGCTGTGCATAAACGGCCCCTTTTTCTCCCATGATTGTTCTCTCCAAGGAGTGTATCGACCTCAGGTAAATGTTCAGCTCCTATATCTGTCTGTTGCTTGGCTGGAAGCCACAGGGGTGGGTTCAATTCCAGACCTGAATGGCAGCTAGGGGCCATAGTCTCAGTGGTTCCACCAGGCTCTATCAGACCAGCAAACATGGTCCCCTTTTATTTT
>NW_006921667.1:8818406-8852482 GCF_000298275.1 Orycteropus afer afer | reverse complement strand
CTTTCCACAATGGTTGTACCATTTTACAGTCCCACCAGCAGTGTATGAGAGTCCCAATCTCTCCACAACCTCGCCAGCATTTGTTATTTTCTGTCTTTTTGAACTTTGATACTAGTGCTGGAGCAAGATGGTAGCTACTCCACATTAAAGAGCAAGTTTCAGAGTTTCTTCTCACATCCATTTTAGTCTTTTCTTTGTTTTTTAATGACCTTTTGCTTTCTTCATGTGTGATGTTCTCGATGTCATCCTACAACTCATCATTATGATTTGTGTTCAATGTGTCAGATCTGTTCTTGAGATGGTCTCTGGATTCAGGTGGGATATTTACTCAAGGTCATACTTTGGCTCTCAAGGGACTTGTTTTAATTTTCTTCAGCTTTAACTTAAATTTGCATATATTCAGTAGATGGTCTGTTCAGCAGTCGCCCCTGGACTTTGTTCTGACTAATGTTATGGCACTTCTCCATTATCTTTCCACAGATGTAGTCTATTTGATTTCTCTGTATTCCATCCTGTGAAATCCTCGTGTATGGTCACTGTTGATGTTGTTGTAAAAAGGTATTTGCAGTGAAGAAGTTGTTGGTCTTGCAGAATTCTATAATGCAATCTCCAGCACATTTTCTACCACCAAGACCGTATTTTCCAACTACTGAGCCTTCTTTGTTTCCAACTTTCATGTTCCATCACCAGTAATTATCAATGCATCTTGATTGCATGTTTGATCTATTCCATACTGCAGAAGTTTGTAAAAATCTTCAATTTCTTTTTTTTTTTTTTGGCATGAGTGGTTGGTGCTTAAATTTGAATAATAGTGCTCGAATAATTTGTTTTAGAAAGATCAGCACAAGGCTGGTCCCTATAAGGCAGAGGTTAAAAATGTCCTAAATTTCCAAGTTTTCCAAACTGCTGTAACACTCCATCATCTCTAACATCAACTCCTCTTCCCCTTAGTACTTTCCCTCCTGTCTTAGGGATCTTTATTTTGCTATAACAAACATCTCACAGAACTCACACACTGCCAGGGAAATGGCTACCATGGTGGTAGAGGCAAGGAAGCCAGCAAGTCCCAAATCCATGGGTCAGGCGTAGGTCTGGAGGATTCTCTTCACTCATGTGGTTGCATGGGTAGCAAACCCAGTTGCTGCTCAAGCCCAGGCTGCTGTCTCAAGTCCAGGAACAAGATGATGATGAACCAAATACAGGATCGGGAGCAAGAGAGAGTGAACTTTCCCAGAACATTCACATATCTACTCTCAGAGAAACTTTAAGGGTAATGACTTGAGTCACACCCTCCAGCAAGACAGGCTCAAGATACATCCCACCCTACATAGGCATGGAGGCTAGGATTTACAATATATCATAAAATGGAGTGCTATGGCTCGAAGCGCCTTGTTAAGCAATTCACTGCACTGCAAATAGGTACATTAATTGATCTTCCTTCTAGGTATATGGATATCATCCTATCATTGACAGCATTGTACTTTAGGTTAGTTCTTGAAATACTCTTTTTGATGATGAATGTGATGCCATTCCTTTTGAACTTGTCTTTCGTAACATAGACCATATGACCATTCAATTCAAAATAGCCAAAACCAGTCCATTTCAGCTCACTAATGCCTAGGAGCTCTGATAGCATAGTGCCTAAGGCACTTGACTGCTAACCAGAAGGCTGGCGGTTCAAACCCACCAGCCATTCCTCAGAAGGAAGATGAGGCAATCTACTTCCAGAGTGATACTGCCTCAGGAACCCAAGGAGGAGGGGTCACTATGAGTCGGGGCCAACTCGACAGCACATAGCAACAACAACAATGCCTAGGATATTGATCTTTATGAGTTCCATTTCATTTTTAACAACTTTCCACATTTGGTTATTAATAAATGTTTGCAGCTGTTTTTTTGTCCTTTTGAGGCTTGACACATCAGCAAATTAAGTTCACAAAAGCTTTACTCCATCCATGTCATTTAAGGTCAGTTCTGCTTTGAGTAGGCAGCTCTTCCTTGGTCATATTTTGAATGCCTCCAACCTGAAGAGCTTATCTTTCCACACTACATCAGACAGTGTTCCACTGCTATTCGGAAGTAGATCTCCAGGCTATGCTTCCTAGTGTGTCTTAGTGTGGAAGTTCCACTGAAACCTGTCCACTATGGGTGACCCTGCTGGTATTTGAAATACCAGTAGCATAGCTTCCAGCATCACAGCAACACTCATGCCACCACAGTATGAAAAAATGACAGATGAGTAGTGGTATCATGATTTTGCATCCTTCTACTTTTCTGAGTTCATATGTTACCTCTCTAATAGTTTAGTTAGTTTGTGGATTCTTCAGGAATCTACATATGATCTCAAGGAGCCTTATTGGAATCTGCCACTGTTTCACAGGGGAAAGATTTGGCAATCTGCTTTCTTAAAGATTACAGCCTTGGAAACCCTATGCAGCAGTTCTTTTCTGTCCTGTAGGGTCGCTGTAAGACACAGTTAACTTGACTACAATATGTAAGATGTCATCTGCCAAAAAAGATGCCTTTTAACTCCTTTTATTTCCTAATTGCTGTGCCTCGAACTTCGAACACAATGTTGAAAAGGTGGGCATGCTTGCCTTGTTCCTGATCTTATTAGAAAAGCTTTCGGTCTTTGAACATTGTGATATCTGCTGTTTGTTTTTTGCAAATGCTCTTTGTCATGTTCAGGAAATTCTCTTCCATTTTTAGTTTTCTGAGTGCTTTTGTCATGAGAGGGTGTTGAATTTTGTCGAGCTTTTTCCTTTATCAGTTAAGATGAGCCATATTGGCAATTCCTTGAAAAAAATAAACATAAAATTGTAGGTTCCCCCCCCCATCTGAGAATAGAGCATTCTTGTGAAACCTTTTGTGAGCTGAAATAACATAAATCGAAGAAGCAATTGCTGTTACATTATATATATGGGGAAAATTTTGGAGTGTTCCCAGACCCAAGAAAATAATTTACCAGGTCATACCAAATAACACACACAAAAAACTGAAATGGCATTAACATATAGTTTGTCGTACTTTAGTAGCTTGTATATTGTTATGATGCTGGAAGCTACACCACTGGTATTTCATATATCAACAGGGTCATCCAAACCAAACTCACTGCTGTCGAGTCGATTCAACTCATAGCGACCCCTTCTTGGGTTTCTGAGGCAGTATCTCTACAGAAGTAGATTGCCCAGTCTTCCTTCCAAGGACTGGCTGGTGGGTTTGAACCACCAGCTTTCTGGTCAGCAGCCAAATACCGTAGGCACTGCGCCACCAGAGCTCCTAACAGGGTCATAGTGAACAAATTTCAGCAGAGTTTTCAGACTAAGACAAACTAGGAAGAAGCACGTGGCCAAGTCCACTTCTGAAAATATTGGCCACTGAAAACCTTATGAATAACAGTGAAACATTGTCTGTTACTGTCTTTGTGTGGCTGTGAAATTTGAGTAGTACTAGCATCAGAACCTGTCTAACTTTGTTGTCGTTATGTGCTGTTGAGTCAAACCCGACTCATAGCGACCCCTTCTTGGGTTTCCGAGGCAGTATCACTATGGAAGTAGGATTGCCCAGCCTTCCTTCCGAGGAGTGGCTGGTGGGTTTGAACCGCCAGCCATCTGGTTAGCAGGCAAGTGTCTTAGCCACTATGCTACCAGAGCTCCTTAACTTTAGCTGGGAATAATTTTTAGCTGGGGATAATCTATGAGGTGGAGATCAAATATACCTCCACTCTCCAGCCTTTCTACTATTTGGACACCAGCCATCCCTCCCATGGCACTCTTCTCTTCTGGGTTTGAAATTTCATTGCAGTGGCCAACAAACAGCACTTACAATTAAGTGGTTTTTTAAGGAAGCAACTCATAATCAGGATAAGAAAGCTTGCAGGCAAAATCTAGAAGGCTCTCCTGAAGAGGAGAGCACATACCTCTCTTCAATGCAAGACAACTCTCTTAGCTCCTGTTGGTTTTGCAAGCAAGCTGGCCCTTCTCTTTACCATGCACACATCATCTCAGCCATGTGGGCCTGCCTCCTCTCAGCTCCCTACCAAGGACAAGCCTCCTGTTGCTGCTGCCCGTGTCCCCCCCCCCCCCCCCCCAGGGTCAGGCTTTCTCTCAGACTCCTCAGGACAGGCCCTCTTAGCTCCCTACCATCACCACTAACTCCACCACAGGTCCCCTTCCAGGCCTGTTGCTGCTGGCTCTGCTGAAAGGCCCCTTTTTGGCTTCTTGCTGTCTTCAACATCAGAGCCCTTGACCTGTGTTAACAGCCCTTTTAGAAGCTTCATTGCCTTCTCTCTCTTTGCTGTTTCTTTCTTCTGCTTCTGTCTGGTTTCTGTCTGCATAACCTCTGTAACTTAATCCTTTCTCTACCATTAAATTGTCATACGACCTTGGACAGGTCAGTCTTATATAAATGTAAATGTAACACATATATAAAATATTATATTAGTTGATCTCAAAGATACCTTGAAGCATAAAAATTCCATGAATTCTACAAAGTATGTGCTTGCTAACTAGAGAAGCTACTCAATAAATGATCTTTTGTTTCCTTTTTTTTATAGTGATGAGGTTAAATGCGATGCAGCTAGCATGCTCAGAGACAAGCTTGGCACATAAGACATTCTCTCTAAATGTCGGGCGCCATCGAATCAGTTCCAACTCATAGCGACCCCATGTAACAGAGTATAACTGCTCCATAGGGATTTTGTTGTTTTTTGTTTTTGACATTTTATTGTGATTTGGGTGAAATTTTACAAAGCTGATTTTACATTCAAGAATTCATGTACATTTTGTTTCATGATACTTATTACAATCCCCACGATGTGACAGCTCTCCTCCCACTTCTTCCTGGTGATTATCTTTTATCTTTTCCCTGTGTCCTCCTTGCCTATTTATTTCTGCCTCCCTAGCTTTCTCCCTATGCAAATACTGCCCTTCTGATCTCTTGTGGTTGATTGTTTTACATCGTCTTTGGGGTAGTTGTTCAGTGTAGTCTATTTTTTATCTGTAGGAGATACTGTTGTATTTTTAATATTTTCACTTATCAGGGTTTTGTGCAAACTTTAATTGAGGAGTCACTAAAATTAATGTAATTAAACTCACAGATTTTATTTTTCTTGCATTTTATAGAGGGAAGGACTTTCCAAATTCAACAAGATCTATGAATTTGATTATCACCTATGTGGCCAGGTAGGTACTGAAGCATTTGCATCATACAGCTGATGTGTGCTTTCAGATCTATGTGCCATTTGTTGTACATGCCTTGGGTATTCAGCTGTGGCTGAGAAGGTTGGCTTTCTACCATACTCATTGCCATTATTTCTGACTTACCTCAATCCTATGGAACAGAGTAGAACTACCCCATAGAGGTCTCAAGGCTATAATTTTTAGGGAAGCAGAGTGCCACATCTTTCTCCTGTGGAGCAGCTGGTGGGTTCAAACACCAGCCTTTCTGTTAGTATCCAAGTGCTTTAAGCACTGCACCACCAGGACTCCTTTTTTAAAAAAAAAAAAAAAAACTACAAGTTGTCCCTAAACTGCATTTTGTTTTCGAGTTTTTTAATCAAAGGGCCTGTATATTACAGCAATGTCACTGTCTTTGAAGACTAACTACTGTTTGATCTGAAAGTCCCTAGTTACAGGTTATTATTTGATAATTTATAAAAACCCAAACCAAGCCCATTATCATCAAGTCCATTCCAACTCATAGCAATCCTATAGGACAGAGTAGAACTGCCCCATAGGGTTTCCAAGGCTGCAAATCTTTATGAAAACAGACTGTCCCATCTTTCTTCCACAGAGCGGCTAGGGTAGTCATACTGCCACCGACCTTTTGTTTAGCAGCTGAACACTTTAACCACTGTGCCATCAGGGCTCCTTGATAATTTATAAGAACTCAATTTTTAACGGGAGCTCTGGTGGTGTAGTACCTAAGGCATTTGACTGCTAACCAGAAGGCTGGTGGTTCAAACCCATCAACCACTCCTCAGAAGGAAGATTGGGCAATCTACTTCCGTAGAGATACCACCTCGGAAACCCAAGAAGGGGTTGCTATGGGTCAAGATATGGTCTCACCTCAGCCCTTTATAACAAGAAAAAAGCTATATAATCTGCAAACAAAAAAAAAAGGGAAAAAATTTTAAATGATAAAAAATGCATTTTGGTACTAGCATAATTGGATTGCTGTGGCTTTGCAGACCTATATTTATGTTTGGTCCCAATCCACTGTTTTAGTTTGTTTTTTCTTTCATATAATTCCCTCCATTTTATTTCAATGACTTGGCAACATATAACTGCTAAAAGAATAACTCAGGTTTTGTTGTCATTCATTTTGTTGTCAGAATGTTACAATGGTAATGACTTCGGTTTCTGGACATTTGCTGGCTTACAATTTCCAGATGCAGTTTCGAAAATGGTCAGTATTATTCCTTGGGAAGAGACTTTTCTGAGACATATTGATCTTTCTGTATAACTTTATATTACTAAGAAAACCTGTTGTTGTTGTTGTTATGTGCCGTCAAGTCGGACCCGACTCATAGCAACCCCTCTTTGGGTTTCCGAAGCAGTATCAGTACAGAAGTAGATTGCCCAACCTGTCTTCCAAGGAGTGGCTGGTGGGTTTGAACCGCCTGCCTTCTGGTTAGCAGTCACGTGCCGTAGGCACTATGCTACCAGAGCTCCTACCAGAACTCCTAAGAATATCTAATTCATTGTGAATTTTTATCCTATCTACAGAATAAGAAAACGCTTTTAAACGTTCACCCAAAACAGACCTTTTTCATGCGGTCAGTCATTGAATTGCATATATCTTACTGCAGGTATGCATGAAAGGGTTCCAGAATTTCTTCTTAGCCACTCTATTATCTTCATGGGGAATTGGGAAGTACATTATAAAGAGAGTCAGAGCCTTGCTTTTAATCATCTGAGGTTTTCACTTGAAGCTTTTTCTATGGGGGATCCATCCATGAGCCCACCAAGCTATTTGGTCTCACTAGAATGGATGACTCTCCATTGTGGACTGAGGTAGGATTTTTGTTTTTCTAAATTGTACTACTACTTCTGTTTTTATTTCTTTTCTAGGCAGAGCTGCAATCCCCTTGTCCTCTTTGAAGCAGAAATTGAAAAATACTGCCCAGAGAATTTTGTAGGCATCAAGGTAGGATCTTTTGGAGGACATATGGCATTGGGGTTGGAACAACCACAAAATAGTCAAAATGAGTGATTTCTGTATTTTTAGTGCATTAGAATTTAGAAATAATGTATTCCAACAAACTCAGTATCATGATTAAAAAGATTATTCTCACACCTTGTGTAAATGAGGCCATTAAAACGTAGGTGACCAAGGGACTAAAGTAAGCCATTTTGTGAATAATAGTTGTTTAAGTAAGTATTACTCATCATTAATTCTTCTAGCCCTCACCCCACCTAATTAGAGTTAAGAGACTACGCAATGCCAGCAGTTATTTGGAAATAAATTGTGCTATTCTCAAGTAATCAGGGCACCTACAGTTCACAGCTAGCTGAGAAAGCTTAGGATGGAATTCACTTGGGTGTTAATTTAAAAGAACAGTTCTAATCAGAACCAGAAGAGCTATAAAAGTGTGTTAGAGCTGAGTTATACGTTTGTCAGGGGTGAGTTATGAGTATGTGTCAGAGGTGAGTTGTAAGTATGTATTAAGGGTGAATTGTAAGTGTGTGTCTGGGAATTTCTAAGTATGTGTCAGGGGAGTTACAAGTATATATCAAGAGTGAGATGTAAGTGTGCATTGGGGGTTATAAATGTATGTTGTAGATGATTTATACTTGTGTGTCAGGAGTGTTTTACTGAACATTCAGTTTTCTAAACTGGAGGGACTGCACTAGTGACCTCCCATTCATTGTAGCTGGTTGGAACAGTTTCCTCTGATATTTTTTTTCTCAAGTTGGTGTACTCCAAGAATGCCATTAATTTTCAATCAGATTCTTTAGTGAGAAGTGTCAAGTAATTGCTTTTCAGAATCTGCTTTCACTGCTGTTTCCCCATTGTGAATTTCAGAAAACTCTAGAACGAGAGGCACGGCAGTGCCAGGCTCTGGTGATCTGGACTGATTGTGACAGAGAAGGGGAGAATATTGGGTTTGAGATTATCCACGTATGCAAGGCTGGTAGGTGATGCCACTTCTGAGTTTTTTACTTTGGGATCACATAAATAACCTGTTCTCCTATATCTGTGTATCCATAGGCCACTAGTTCTTCCACATGTATCCTTTCCTTCTGAGTGTATTGCACCGGGCAAATCTGCTGCAAAAGACCTCTTTAAAGTGCCGGAGAGCAAAGATGTCTTTTTGAAGACTTAGGTGCACCTAACCCAAGCCATCGTATTTTCAGTCACCTCATACGCTTGTGAGAGCTGGACAATGAATAAGGAAGATTGAAGAAGAGTTGATGCTTTTGAGTTGTGGTGTTGGTGAAGAATACTGAAAGTACCATGGACTGCCAGAAAAACAAAAACATCTGCCTGGAAGAAGTGTAGCTGGAATGTTCCTTGGAAGCAAGAGTGGCCAGACTTCATCTCACCTACTGTGGTCATGTTGTCAGAAAGATATCATGCTTGGTGAAATGGAGGGTCAACAAAAGAGAGGAAAGCCCTCAACAAGATGGATTGACACAGTGTCTGCAACGATGGGCTCAGTTATAGCAAAGAGTGTGAGGCTGGCACAGGACTGGGCAGTGTTTCATTCTGTTGCACGTAGGGTCGCTATGAGTTAGAACTGACTCGATGACACCTAACAACAGGCAACAATTGTTTGGCTAAAGTTGAGCCATGGGTGTAAGTTTAATTCCACACTTGAAGGATGTTGAAGGGCTACAGTCTCAGGAGTCCCTCCAGTCTCTGTCAGGCCAGTAAGCCTGATCAATTTTATCGTTTTGAGTTTTGTTCCACCTTGTGTTCCCCATTCTATCCAGGACTTCCTATTGTGATTCCCTTCAGAGCAGTTAGCTCTGGTAGCCAGATACCATATAGTTCTTCTGGTGTCATAGTCGTGGACTCTGGGGTTTGCGTGGTCCATTAGTCCTTTGGACTATTTGTTTCCTTACTCTTTGATTTTCTATGCTCTTTTTGCTCCAAAGAGTGAGTGAATGTTTGTCACTCTGTTGTTGATTTATGTTTGTTGAGGTATTCATTTATAGAGACCCTGTTGGCTACAGCGTGGAGTTGACTATAATCTTTGTGATAATGGATTGCCAGGCCTGGTTCTTGGATGCTGCTGCTGGGTGGGTTTGAACTACCAACCTCAGCTGAGCATGGAATGTCTGCACAATCCAGGGACCATAATCTTTATGGAAGTAGGTCACCAGGCCTTCTTTCATGGCACCTGTGGGTGGGTTCAAGGAGCCAGTCTTTTAGTTAGCAGCCCAGCACTTAACTGTTTGTGCCAGCCAGGGACCCCATATATACATATATATGTGTGTGTATATACATATGTGTGTGTGTGTATATGTATGCATGCATATACATATATGTTGTTATTGTTAGGTGCTGTTGAGTCTATTCCAACTTGTGGTGACCCTGTGTACAGCAGAACAAAACACTACTCAGTCCTGTGCATTCATCACAACTCTTGCTTTGTTTGAGCCCATCATTGCAGCCACCTTATCAGTCCATCTCGTTATGGTCTTCCCCTTTTTCACTGACCCTTTACCAAGCATGATGTGCTTCTTCAGAGACTAGTTCCTTCTGATAATATGTCCAAAGTACATGAGACAAAACCTCTCCATCTTCACTTTAGGGAGCATTTTGGCTCTACTTCTTCCAAGAGAGATTTGTTTGTTCTTCTTGCAGTCTATGGTATATTCCGTATTCTTTGCCAACACCATAATTCAAATGTGTCAATTCTTTGGTTTTCACATGCATATGAGGTGATTGAAAAATATCATGGCTTGGGTTAGGTGCACCTTAGTCTTCGTAGTGACATCTTTGCTTTTTATGTGTATCTACCAAATTCAAAGTGTAAAGAATCATTCTAAAATCTTCTGTTTATTTTTTGTTTTGTTTTGTTTTTTAATTTTTTATTGTGATTTCTGTGAAAGTTGACAGAGCTAATTGGTTTTCCATTCAACAGTTCATATGCATTTTGTTTTGTGACATTCACTGTAATCCCACAACAACACTCTTCCCACTACCTTCCAGTGTTTACTATTTCCCTATGTCCTTCTTTCCTGTCCCTTCCTGCTTCTGAGCTTTATCCTTGGGCAAATGCTGCCCTTCTGATCTTGAATGGTTGGTTGGTCTGTGGAGTGGGAACCTCCCTGGTGTCATTGTTCACTTATAGCCCTGTCTGTTTGGCTGAAAGTTGAGCCATAGGGGTGAGTTCAATTCCAGTCCTGAAAGGTATCTAAGGGCCATAGTCTCAGGAGGGTCTACCAGCCTCTATCAGAGCAGTAAGTTTTTATGATTTTGAGTCTTGTTCTACATTTTTTCCCACTCTATCCAGGACTTCCTCTTGTGACCCCTTTCAGAGTGGTCAACAGTGGTAGCCAGGTACCATCTTGTTCTTCTGGTCTCAAGGTCATAGAGGCTGGGGATCACAATGCTCCATTAGCCTTTGGACCAGTTGTTTCTTTGCATCTTTTATTTTCTTCACTCCTCTTTGCTCTGGACGGTGAGGGACTAATAGTTACACCTTAGATGGTTGCTCATAAGCTTTCAAGACTCCAGTCACTACTCACCAAAGTATTATGTAGAACTCTTGGGGCTTCCAGTCAAACAGTAGACAGGCATATAAAGTGAACATTTACACCAGGTAGGTGTACTCCTTAAAATGATCAGCCATGAGAGATCAGAAGAGCAGTACTTGTACAAGGAGATAGCTCAGAAGGCAGAAATATATAGGAAAGAAGGACACAGGGAGGAAGTGGGAAGAGAGCTGCTGCATTGTAGGGACTGCAGTAAATGTCATGAAACAATGTAGATGAACTGTTGTATAGAAAATTAATTTGCTTTGTAAACTTTCACCCAAATCACAATTAAAAAAAAAAAAAAAAAGTGTAATGTAGAATATTATCTTTGTAGACTATGTTACGCCAGTTGACTTTGGTGTCCCCAAGACTATGGTCCTGAGTTCTGAGCCCCCAGACCCAGTGACTTACTCCCTCAGGGTGTTTAGTTATGAAAACTTTGTTGCACCTTGTAAGCTGTATGTATTCATGGATGTATTTGCAGCATATGTAAATACATATGTAGAAATATCCTTTGTCAAACCTGTATTTATTCATAGGTAAAATCCCATTCACTTCCCACTGTTGTTCAGCCTGTGTGTCTATGTATCTACTTGTAGATTATTGTTATTACTGTTATTTCAGGATTGTTTATGTAATGGTATGTATCTTTATTGCTTTTAACTCTTGTGCTCCTCCCAATATCTTCCTTGCCTTGACTGTTTTATGCTGACTTTCCCCTTGTTGTATATTGCCTTTCCCCTCACACAAGTTAATTGTGTGTCCACACTCTATCTAGTGTTTTACCCTCTCTTCCCCTCCCACTCCTGGTAACTTTCATAAAATGTTTCTTTCTGTGTATAAACTTTTTCTTTACTTTCATTAAATCTCCCATATTCTTTATTCAATGCCTGAGTGAGTATTAAGAAATACTTAATGAAGTGAATTTGAATAATTCTAACAGGGATATTGGTTTCAAGTAACTTAGAGAAAGTGGTGAATAGACAATTCTAAGGTGGGGAGTATGCTGTTTTCCCTAAGTGTATTTGTGTAAAAAGCTGTGATGTCTCTTGGGATTTTGAATATCTATCAAGAACAGTAAAAATCCTATATTCTGTCATGAAAGATGATGAACATTGTCCCATAGGACCCTTTAATTGGCAAAGTTTATCTTTTCCCTAAAGGTCTAAAAGAGCAAGTGAGACTAAATTTTCACAAAGCTTACCAGGAGAATTTTGGTTAGTAGCTGAGTTTACTCCACTGTTATCTCTGACAGTATTCAGTTTAGACACCATAATGACGTTTGCCTCTTAGTCAGTACACCATGAATTTAACCATATCAGTAAAATGAATTCCTCGCAGATTCAAAGTAACATAAAAAAAGGGAGTCCTTTTCCCCGTTGTGATATGAAGCAGTGTGTCTTGATTCTGACCTGGCTGTGTTCTACAGTGAAGCCCGGTCTGCTGGTGCTGAGAGCCCGTTTCTCTGAGATCACTCCACGAGCTATCCGGATGGCCTGTGAGAACCTGACAGAGCCCGACCAGAGAGTGAGCAATGCTGTAGATGTGAGGCAGGAGCTGGACCTGCGAATTGGTGAGGACCACACAGAAAAGGCCCCATGGCAAGTTGGGGGCTGAATTGTGGGGTTTATGGTGTATGTCTGCAGCTGACTTTGCCCTTGCTGTCCATCATGTTCTCCCTCCCTTCCTGCCTGTCTATTCTCCAGGTGCTGCCTTTACAAGGTTCCAGACCCTAAGGCTTCAGAAGATTTTCCCTGAGGTGCTGGCAGAGCAGTTGATCAGTTATGGCAGCTGCCAGTTCCCAACACTGGGGTTTGTGGTGGAGAGATTCAAAGCCATTCAGGCTTTTGTACCAGAAACCTTCCATAGAATTAAAGGTAAGCAAAGGGTTGTTTATGGCATGGAGCCAGTAGGCCCAGGAATAACAGAGGGACCATGGAGGAGGGGTCATAGCATTAGTTAAATTTATGACTTCTAGTCTTATTTACAGCATTCTCTTTGTTATCCAGTGCTGCTATAACAGAAATACCACAAATGATGGTTTTAATGGACAAAAATTCATTTTCTTGCAGTTGAGAAGGCTAGAAGTCCAAATTCAGGGCACTAGCTCTAGAACAAGGTTTTCTCTCCTTGTCAGTTCTGGAAAAAGGTCTCTCTCTTCAGCTTCTGTTCCTCAGTTTCTTGGTGATCTTCACGTGGTATGGCATCTGCCTTCCCCCATCTGAATTTCCTTCTCTGTGCTTATACTGCTCGTTTTGTATCTCAAAAGATGATTGACTTAAGACACACTTCACACTGATAACAAAGGAAACCGTATTCCCAGATGGGTATATATTCACGAGTCTACAGGTTAGGATTTACAACACATATTTTTTGGAGGACACAGTTCAGTCTGTAACAGTCATGGAATTGGAAGGCCCAGAAATAACAGGGACCATGGAGCAGCCATAGCACGAGTTAGATGTGTGATGTCTAGTCTTGCTCCTTGTACTATTCGGAATCCACTTGAGATTTCCTTAGCTGTCAAGAAACTTCTGTGCTTCGTATTCCTTTGACTTTCACTTTAATATTATTTTTATTGATCATAACATCATGTAGCTTCTCCGAGTCACAGTTTTCTTGCTTGTTTTTCCCAATACAGTAACTCATGAGCACAAAGAAGGCATTGTAGAATTCAACTGGAAAAGGCATCGTCTCTTTAACCACACAGCTTGTCTTGTCCTCTATCAGCTTTGTATGGAGGTAAGAAATACTTTTGAAATCTTCATGAACTAGGAAAAAGCCTTCTACATATGTCCCAACTCTCCCTGTCTGTTGGCAGAGATGATCCTGTCCCCTTTTCCCACTTAACTGTAGCTTTTTCTATGTCCTGTAAGTTTGCATCTAAGAGCATCAGTGTTTGCCAACCAGTAAAAGTAGAACCCAGTGAAAATGGCACCAAAAAATGGAAGGGAAAGATCTGTTCCCATCTGCATGTACTGTAGAACTTAAATAAAAATCAGTGATGTTGAGAACTGTTTCACTATAGTCTCTTCCTGGAGCCAAACACACCAGAGATTCACCAGGATCTGTGTCCCAGACTCCGAGAGCGGGAAGGATCTAGGACAGCATCTGGTCTAGACCTCTGTTCCATTGGTCAGATGAGGACATCCAAAGGGATGACAGGCACATGTCACATTTCTACTGAGCATTTTCTGTGTGCCAAACACTGTCTTAGGTACTTGGGACATAGCATTGAACAGGGCAGATGAAATTGCTTCCTTTGTGTAGGGGAAACAGGACAGTCAGCAAGCCCATGTGAACAAGTTCATTTCCTACAGTGATAAGTATAAACCTGGGTAAAGGAAAGAGAACAGCCTTGAGGGTAGAGAGGGCAATGGAAAGACATCTCTGAAAGGGCAACATTTGAGAGAAGGACTGAATGATTAGAAGGGGAAGGGATGAGGCAAGAGTGCTCTACATCAAAGGAACACCTCAGGGTCACTGGCTAGTCAGGGGCAGAGTCAGGGCCCAACCTTCACATTCCCTAACCTTCAGGCTGTCCTTTTTATGATGCCACCTTTGTCAGTCAGAACGGAAGTAACTAGTTCAACCCAGGGACTGCACATTGGTGCCAAAGTCAAGTCCAGAGACCTTTGGTTTGATTAATCATGTGGCTGTAGCTCAGTGGCTGATATAGTACTGGTTTGGTAAAGGGGACTGGTGGTTATTGAGCATCTCGGTGCACCAAGTCCCACTTTATGTGGTGCATTACTTTATTTAATCCTCATATGCCTGAGCATGGTAGCAGTATCTCCATTTTACAGGTGAGGAAACTGGAGAAAGTTCAGTAGCCTGATCACAGACACTAGAGCTAGTGATGGAAAAGTGCAGATGTAAACCTAGTATATCCACATTCTAGCCCATGCTCTTGCTATGGACCACATTGTTTCCAGGAGGCCCCTGTTTACCCATTACTTCACATACCACTGGAGCCTCTGTGACACTGCTCATTTGTCTAAAACAAAAAAGTACCTGCCCTCTTTGACTCCACCAGGAGGTGGTGTAAGAAGTCCCAGCAGGGGTCCCCAGTCTATTGCAGGGGAGAATTGCGAATTTTGATATACACAGATCCTCATTAGTAAATAACTTCAGTTCAGTTCTTTGTCCATTTTCAGTCTCTCAAAAATTGGTTTTAAGATTGGAGTTTTCTAACTTGTGTTGTGTATTTTCTCCTCTTTTACTTTATACTATCCTGAATTTTAAAAAGTAGTAACACCAATGCATGGGAACCATACTTCAGAAATGCAGACTCCTTGTTTCCTAGGCTCCTGAGGAGGAAAATATGGCTTGTGGACTTGCTCTCTAAACACTTGGTTTGTGCAGGAAGGTGGTCACAACACCCACCTGCGTCAAACAAGGGCACACCCCTCAGCACCAACTGAGGTGCTGGCCAGTGTCACCTGTAATGCTGAGCAGGGCTGTCACAGGAAATCTGTGGGTGCTGTGCCAGCAGGTCAATGTGGTCTTCTCTATTCCTGGCTTTCTAGAATCCTTTGGCGACTGTGATAGAGGTCCGCTCCAAGCCGAAGAGCAAGTGGAGGCCTCAAGCTCTGGACACTGTGGTATGTTCTGGGTAGATCCACTGAGTAATGTGCACTTCCTGATGTTGGGATGGGTTACACTACCCAGACTTGGGGCCTACCCTTCACAGGCCACAAGAAACCTCTTGGGAAAAACAGAAATCCCAAAACCTGGATCTGCTTAGCCTTATAATGCTGCTTTTTAAAAAAAAAAAAAAAAAATGCAGTGTAACTGCATTTTGTGAGGTTTGGAAAACAAAAAGAGGAAGACAAACCACGTATAATCTCATCATTTTCATATAATTATTGATACACTTGTTATGTCTTCCTATTTTTTTAATAATTATTTTGTTGTTGAGAATACACGGCAAAACATACCAGTTCAACAGTTTTTACATGTACAATTCATTTTTTTAGTTGTACAACCCTGTTCAACCTCTTAGTTGTTCCTCCTTCATAAGCATAAACTCACTGCCCACTATAGTTCCTTTCTGACTTTTTGAGTTGCTGTTGTCAGTTTGATCCCATGTAGATAGCTCTTAAAAGAGTATAAATGCTCAAGACAAACATTTTTTACCAGTTCTGCTAAACTATTGTTTTTAAGAAGACTTCAAGGGATAGTTTTAGATCAAAGATTATCTCAGGGCAATAGTTCTGGGTGTTCATCAAGCCTCCATGGCTCTAGAAATCTGGATTCCATTTGAATTTGAAATTTGGTTCTGCATTTGTCACCTTTTGATCAGAATTCTTCTATAGAATCTTTAATCAGAATGTTCAGTAATAGTATTTTCCTATTTTTTTAATATGCATGTTTTTGACAGCATTATAGTCAGAGTAGCTTCTTGTTTTTCACCCAAGAATTTCTTCCATCTTGCTACATAATCTGTGTAAACATAATTTTAAATATATGCTATTGGGCCTACTATAGAACAAGATTCTTTGAAACGTCTTAATCCCAATAAAGAGAACCCCTGTGGAACACAAGTCTGGGTAAATCGCATCAGGGATATCCCTTCCCGGGTCCCATTTTGCAGGAAAATTCTAGTTATCATTGCGTTCAGGATCAACTCTGTAGGTGAACCGTACATGGAGGAGGTAGGGTCATGTTTGTGTGTGATAAAGGACTAAGGGGAAAGTTTTGGGGTGATTTTATAGAGTAGGCTTATGTGTTTTATTCCTTACTGGTTAAAAATGCATTGCCATACAGTGAACAGTGTTGTTGAAGTATCATCAAGGGAAAATAACAACTGATTATCTCCCAGGTCACCTCAAAGAATGATATTCATCATCCAGGGGATTCAGTGGGTCTTGGAGTACTAGTTCCCAAAGTGAGGTTCTCAAACTACCCATGTTAAGAGTCGATATTATAGCCTTCTTGTTAAAATGCAGGCTCCTGGCTCCTCTCCCACCCTTCCTCTATCAGAATCCCTGGTACTCAAGGGCTGTGAGTTGGCTTGTTTCCCAGGGTTCACTTCTCTATGCACCTCAGAGTCTGAGACCCCTGGGCTGGGGTCTAGTTCTGCCAGAAAGACTTAGAAATCTGCCTTGCACACATTGGGACCGTTCCTTTCTCAGCAACAGGCTCATATTCACTGAGTGCTCAGACTGCTGCTCAGAGCCAGGGCTGCCAGTTTGTCTACAGTTAGAAGTTGCCAGTATGCACTGCATCTCTCCCTAGTGCAAATACGTGGAAAACCAGACCATACTTCGGAGCCACTTCCCCAAGTCTGTTTATCCCAAATCTGATTCTCTCTGGACCCATCACCTTGAGAAGTCGTCCTATAGTCATTAGTTGATTGGTAAGCTGGAATCAGAACTAGGGACATTGGATAAAGTTGAAGACAGATTGGTGCATCTGCCTGTCCATCCATCTCATGGCTACATCTTTTTCCCATGGGACCAGAATCTCAAAGCTGATGAGTTCAGGCCACCTGTCAGCAGTCTACCTCGGGGAGGTCACAAAGGGTCAGATTCTAAGACCATAGCATCCCTCACCTGTGCTGGGCCAGGAAGACAAAGCAGCATCTACCCCTAGCCACTCCTAGTCCTGCTTCTGTACCAGAGCCAGATACTGCTACAGACACATTGGTTTTTTGTTTTTTAGCTATTTTAATGCATTGATTTCAATATCAGCTGTTCTCCTTGAATCGATTTTGCATATGTGTATCAATTTCATCATCTCCCTCCCTCTTTTCCAAGTTGGCAAGAGTGTGTCACGCAGATCTCAAGTATTCCCCTTTCCTGAGGCATGCCCCAGCTCCTAGAGAGTAGAGAGAGACTAGGATTAATGAAGAGAGTGACTGGTTTTGATTAAGTAGAAATGATCTGTTAACACTAGTTTAGTTCTATTTACTTGTTCATTTAACATTTGTTAAGCACTTAGGCCCTGGGAATCTAAGGGTAGACCAGACCAACACAGTCTTTATCCTCACAAAGCATATAGATGAGTGGGGCATCCCCACATTAATAGCCGTGCAGCACCATCTGCCCTCTGCTGAGTCATGGTCGGGCCAGTGGTATATTTAGGAGAACACAGAACCACAATGGGCTGGGGATTCTTCTGTGAGGGGGCCTTTCCAGGATGCACCTGTGAGGAGACTAGAGAGCAGTGTGTAGAAAGACCCAAAATCAGGGAGGCACAGTGGTGCCAAGGCAGGGTTCTTACAGATGGTTGTAGCATGTCTGTGAGGAAGCTACAAAGGCAAGAAGGGGCAGATTGTGGATGGCTACTGCACTAAGGGAATTGTATCACAAACTGTGAGGCTCACAGCATAGGAGACTTACACTTGAATCCTAGATATACCTGTGATCCTAGAATGCACATCATAAGTGCCTTGTAAAAAAAACAGCTCATGCCCTGAGGATATGCTGCAAAATCAGTCCCACCTGTGCAGAACCACCTGTGCTGCAAGATACAGCCTCCTTGACATGAACAATGGGCCAGCATTCTTATAGCAACCTCATCATATCCTTTCCATATGCTTTTATCACATGGTTTCCTGACACAGGTGTGAGTCTCAGACCTTGGCTGAGCTACTACCTCAGGCTCTGTGCCAGATTGTGTGCTAGTTACAGTGGGACTGGCTACAGTCACACATTGGTGTAGATATGCCCACCGTGCTTGTCCCCTTGCGTAGTGACCCCTGTGGGGGCCCCAGTGAGGTGACGACAGACCCTTATGGACAGAATGGATCTAGAGAAGCCCTTGGGGTTGCTCTGACCCATGGGCCTCTGAAGAATGGGGCCCAGCTGGTGGATCAGCCTGGGAGCTGATGAGAAATTTAAATTTCTAGTCCCTAATCCTGGAGGTTCTAATGCACTGATCCACTGTAGGCCTGGGACTCTGGATTTTAAGGAGCCTGCCAGGTGCTTCTGAGTACAGCCAGGTTTGAAAACTCTTGCTATTACCTGTTTTCCCCATAAACCAAAAACAAACAAACAAATTCGTTGCCATCGAGTCAATTCCAACTCATAGCAACCCCCATTGGATTTCCAAGGTTGTATTGCTTTACGGACTCAGACTGCCTCCGCTTTCTTGCCTGGAGCAGCTAGTGGACCACTGGCCTTTATGGTCAGCAGCCAAATTCTTTAACCACTATACCACCAGAGCACCTTTGTTTAATTCCACAGATGAAGAAACACAGGCCCAGAGAAATGTAATGAGATGCCTAAGGCGCCCCCAGGTAGATAATATTAGACCCTCTGGAGGATTGCTGCAGTACCCGATTGCTGCCTCTGTAATTAGTTGGCACTTCTGTGTTTGTAATTCTGAGTCATATTCAAGTGTAAGGGATCATGTTCAACAAACATGTAAGTTGTGTGAGATGGCTGGGCCCAGGGCCGGGATTGCTTGTGGGGCAGGCGCAAAAGGCAGAGGACATGTCTCAAGGCAGATCTTGCTTCTTCCCCTAATTATCCCTTGTCACTATTACTTTTAATTGTTACTGAGGACAGCAGCTCTCTCCCTGCTCCCAATATGACAGCAGCAGCTGGAGTGGTAGGAGTGAAACGTGTTCTGGAAGATGAGTATGTGTTACTTGGTCCCCTGTGACACCACTCACCCTAACATGCCTGCTGACTCACTTAACAGGAACTTGAGAAGCTGGCTTCACGCAAGTTGAGAATAAATGCAAAAGAAACCATGAGGATTGCCGAAAGGCTCTACACTCAAGGGTAAATACTCTAGATTTGGGAGTAGATTTTGGTGCACCTTTATCAGGATGAAATATTTTAGAAATAAAACTTACAAAGGAGGAACAGTCTAGATATCTGTCACCTTATCCTTGAAATGGAATAATTGTGATATTTTTTTGACATGGAAAAGATTTCAAAATCAATTATTGCTAAAGTAAGAACCCGCAGAGTAAATTCAAATCCTGCTATTGACCCCTCACAACCTCTCAAGGGCTAGGCAGGGGGCAGGTAGCAGCACCTCTTGGTGTTGTTTGCCTGTGGCCATATGCCACATGCAACCAGGGATTCCAGAGAGAGGTTGTCTGAATTGAGATGTGCTGTCAGTGTAGAATACACACTGGATTTCAAAGGTTTGATGTGACAAAAGGATGTAACTTACCTCATTAGTAGTTTCTTATGTTGATTACACACTTGTAGAATAGGTGTCTTTTTACTCTTCTAAAGTGGCTGCCGTTCTTAGTTACTGCCAAGTCGGTTCTGGCTCATGACCCCAGGTGTGTCACAGTAGAGCGGCTCTATAGTCTTCAAGGCTATGACCTTTTGGAAGCAGATCACCAGGCCTTTATTTCTCAAGGCACCTCTGGATGGGTTAGAACCACCAACCTTTTGGCCAGTAGTTCAGCATTTATTTAACTGTTTACACCACTCAAGGACTCCAGTTATGACAACTAGAAAATTTTAAATTAGATAACAGGGTCCACATTATATTTCTGTTGGATAGCATTGTCCTAGGAGCTCTGGTGGCATAGGACCTAAGGCATTTGACTGCTAACCAGAAGACTGGCGGTTCAAACCCACCAGCCACTCCTCAGAAAGAAGAGTGGGCAACCTCCTTCCGTAGTGATACTACCTCGGAAACCCAAGGAGAGGTTGCTATGAGTGAGATCCAACTCGACAGCAGTGAGTTACAGTTAGCATTGTCCTTTTCCTTAAGTAAAGTTGCAGATTCACATTCTGTGCTGCTGTCAGAGCCAGTAAGACCTCCTCCATTGGAGCAAAACGGTCTGCCGCTGCCCAGCCCCACTGCTACTGCTACAACAGAGTCTTCACCCTGGGCCACTGGACCTCCACCAAGCTGCAGCAGAGTCTGCTGCCTACCACCTCACTAGAACCAGAGTTCAGGGTGGCTGTGTCACATAGGCACTTGCAGGAGTCACCAGAGCTGAACTGTTTACAGACCAACTAAAGGACCTTGACATTTCTTTTTCTTTCTTTTTGCCTTTGTTTAGGTACATCAGCTATCCTCGAACTGAAACAAACATTTTCCCCAGAGACCTGAACCTGGTGGTACTGGTGGAACAGCAGATCCGGGATCCACACTGGGGGGCTTTTGCCCAGAGAATTCTAGAGCAGGGCGGCCCCACTCCCCGCAATGGGAATAAGTCGGACCAAGCCCACCCTCCCATTCACCCCACCAAATACACCAGCAGCTTGCAGGTTAGTTTCTAAGTATACTTCTATCACCACCACCTGCCAGGCCCAGTGAGAGGTACTAAGGGGTCAAAAGCAGGATTTGAATTTACTCTCTGAACTTCTGTTTCAGAAAATAAGTGATTTTTAAATACCTCTTCTATACAAGAAAAAGGAACTGTGGTAGCATAGTGCCTAAGGCACTTGACTGCTAACCAGAAGGCTGGCGATTCAAATCCACCAGCCACTCCTCGGAAGGAAGGTTGGGCAATCTACTTCCATAGTGATATTGCCTCGGAAACCCAAGGAGGGGTCGCTATGAGTCAGGTCTGACTCGACAGCACATAACAACAACATACCAGAAAAGAGAAGTCAGTGTCCCAATTTTATCTCACAGTCTTCTGCCTGGTTTTCATGAAAGACCCTCCATTAGGGGCTGTACATTCTATCCAGCCTCACTTGCTGATTCTGTCAGATGCCCTCTGGTTTCTTCACTAACCCTCCACACACAGAGTGGACACCACACCTTTTACACCTTTTCTATGCATTTGTAAAGCCCCCACACCCACTGCCACACCTATGCCCTCATTTACCACACCTACTGCCATGCCCACGCCCACCACCATACCCACACCTACACCCACGCCCACCACCATACCCACACCTACACCCACGCCCACCACCATACCCACACCTACACCCACGCCCACCACCATACCCACACCTACACCCATGTCCACCACCACACTTGCCATGCTCATCAGTACCCACCACCACACCCTCACTCATGCTGATACCCATACCTACTGCCACGCCCACACCCACCCAAAGCTGGATTGCCTTGTTAGTGATAAGAATCCTGTCCATCCTTCAAAGATGGGATCAGTGTCCATCTCTGCCCTGAAACTTTAATCCACACTCTTGTCATATTCTGTACACTGCAAAATCTTCACGTTTCATTACTCCTGATTGTTTCACAGGTTTCAGTTATCATTTTCTCAGCTGGAGAGTGGGCTCCTTGAAAGCAGGGGCTTTTTAACTTGTTTTACTACTGCAGGCTGATTACATACCCAAAAAACTCACTGTCATCGAGTGGATTCTAATTCATGGCAATCTATGGGACAGGGTACAACTGCCCCACAGGTTTCCAAGGCTATAAAAATCTTTATGGAAACAGACTGCTTCATCTTTCTCCCACAGAACAGCTGGTGGGTTCAAACCACCAACCTTTTGGTTAGCAGCCCAATGTTTTAACCACAGTGCCACCAGAACTCCGCTAATTACAAAGCTAAGTAAATTTAGCTTTGTTTTTCCTTTTAACAGCATGTGTTATTCTTTCTGATTATAAAAGTAATACATGTTAGTTTTAGGGAATTTGGAAAATACAGAAAATCATAAAGAAGAAAAAATATGCCTGTAATCCCACTGCCTAATAAGAATCACCTTTTTTCTATGCACGTACATAAAATTCTTATAAGAAAATTGGGATCTTAAATAACTTTGTAAACTCCTTTTTTGCATTTTATATCATTTTTGTTTTTTCCATTAAAATCATGAACATTTCCACATATGCTGGATTTTTCTTTAAAAGTATAGTTTTTAATGATTGCATAATTTATTCTGCTAACCTGATTTTTTCAAATGTTGGTTGTTTGCAACCTTATATACTAGAGGTAACAGCTTTTTTGTGTCAGTCTCATTCCCTCCTTGGAATAAATTATTTGAAGGAAAATGGTTGGATATGAGTTATGAACATCTTCAAGGCTTTGATAGGTTGAACACCCCTAAATCTTTAACTTGACTAATCAAAAATCCTCCTAAGAAAGTACTGCTTGGTTGTGTTCATCACATGATTATGTTCATAAAGTTGGCCTAAAGTTGCCAGGGGCAGTGGTTTATATGTTAGGGAATCTCTTGCTAACTCTTATTTTCTCATCTTGTTTTCTGTTTAGATTAATGTCACAAGTATCACTTCTGGGTTTGGAAGGGAAAATGAGTCTTTTGCTTATCTTAATCCTGATTAGAACTGTGAAGTTTTTCAGCCTCAACTCATAGGCGTCCAGAGGATGTGTCTGGTCCCTCCATGTTAGTGCA
Source organism: Orycteropus afer afer (assembly GCF_000298275.1). Lineage (NCBI taxonomy): Eukaryota > Metazoa > Chordata > Mammalia > Tubulidentata > Orycteropodidae > Orycteropus > Orycteropus afer. Next base: position 8,829,510 of record NW_006921667.1, on the reverse strand, counting down.
GAAACCTTGAGGAATGGTGTGCCCTGCCCTGTTCAGAACTTTTGGCTGAAAGGGGTGTGACTTAACGTTTAAACCACTGATGATACCAATACTCATGAGAGTTAGTATTCTTGAGGGAGTTTCAGACTTTTCTTTCCTTCACAGGGAGATGAGCAACGACTATATGAGTTCATTGTTCGCCATTTCCTCGCATGCTGCTCCCAGGATGCTCAGGGGCAGGAGACCACCGTGGAGATCGACATCGCCCAGGAGCGGTTCCTGGCTCATGGCCTCATGGTTTTGGCCCGGAACTATCTGGATGTATACCCATATGATCACTGGAGCAACAAGGTGAAGAATCATAGTTTCAGGCAGAGGTCAGGTGCTATATCTCAGAATGTCTGGCCCTGTGAGCCTCATGGAGTTGGGGAAGATACTTGTGTTCTCAGCCCTGCTGCCGTCTGATGGAGCAGGACCCTGTTGTTTGAAATGCAGCTTGTCTTTTCCTAAGTATGATGATAGCATGATCTGACTGAACCTTGTGCCACTCTTTGTAGACCATTCCTGTCTATGAGAGAGGCTCCCACTTCCAGCCCAGCACTGTGGAGATGGTGGACGGGGAGACAAGCCCACCCCAGCTGCTCACCGAAGCTGACCTCATTGCCCTCATGGAAAAGCATGGCATTGGTCAGTAACTTGAGGTTATGTGAAGTATCATTTCTCTACCTTACTTAATCTGCACAACTCCTCTGTAGTGTAGGTGTTATATTCTTATCCCCATTTATACTTGAAGTAAGGGTTGGAGAGATTAAGAACTTACCTATATTCACAAAGTTTGTGAGTTGTGAAAGCCTGGGTCTGAATAACTCCACAGTCCCTAATTTCCACCAGAGTTTGAAGGCCTTTGGGGCAGACTACAGAGCTTGTTGATCTATGGTCAGCAGAGAACACTGTAAGATTTCTAAGTAAAGGAGCAACATAAAAACTATGCTTTTTTAAAGTGTATATAATAGGTTTATCGAGACATAATTCACATACCATACAATTTACCTATCTAAAATATACTTTAGTGTCTTTTTTTAGTGTATTCACAGATTTGTGCAGCCATCACCATAATCAGTTTTAGAACATTTTCATCATCCCAAAAAGAAACCCTGTACCCTTTAAACGGTCACCCTCTGTTTCTCTCCTAAATCCCCCCTAGTCTCTGGCAGTCAGTCATCTGTTTTCTGTCTAAGGATTTGCCTGTTGTGGACATTTCATATAAACAGAATTATATAATACATGGCCTTTTGTGACTGACTTCTTTCATTCAGCATGTTTTCACGGTTCATCTGTGCAGTAGCATGTTTCCAAACTTCATTCTTATGGTTGAATAATATTCCATTGTGTAGATAGACTGCATTTTATTTACCCATTCATTAGTTGATGGACATATGAGTTGTTTCCACTTTTTGGTTATTATGAATAGTGCTGCTGGGAACGTTCATATTCAAGTTTTTGATTGAATACCTGTTTTCAGTTCTTTGGTATATACCTAGGAATGAGATTACTGGGTCATATGTCAACTCTGTGTTTACGTTTTTGAGGAACTGCCTAACTCTTCCAAAGTCACTGCAACATTTTACAATCAATCCACCAGCAATGGGGAAAGGTTTCAGTCTCTTCACATCCTTGTCAACACTTGTTACTATCTTTTTTACTGTAGCCGTTTTAGTGAGTATGAAGTCATATCTCATTGTGGTCTTGATTGCATTTCCCTGATGGCAGAGTTCATTTCAAAAGATACTTTGACCACAACATAGAGAATGGGTTAGAGGAAGAGGAGACTGGGAACGTTATACAATAACATGTGTGAGTTGATGTGGGCTCTGACCCTGGCTCTGTGACACATAGGATGGAGGAGGAAGATTTGAGGAAGATATTTCGAGGATGGGCTGTTGGCTATTGTGAGTAATTGGATGAGTGCATAGACGTGAAGTAGACCCACAACTGGCATTGTGACTTCTGGGTAGGTTCTTATGAACGGAGTCTGGAAAAGAAACCAGGCACCGAAAAGATCCTATCATGATTGAGGTGCTACAGTCTGCTCAGCAGTGTCTGTATTACCTCAGAGTAACTGGGCAGTGACTTTCAGGTACTGATGCCACCCATGCGGAGCACATTGAGACGATCAAAGCCCGGATGTACGTGGGGCTTACAGCAGACAAGCGGTTTCTCCCAGGGCACCTAGGAATGGGGCTTGTGGAAGGTAAGGAGGAGGAAGTGTCCACGGCGGGTGTGGGGGGGATACAGTGCCCTGCTAGTCCTCACAGAAGTGCTCTCCTTACAGGCTATGATTCCATGGGCTATGAGATGTCTAAGCCGGACCTCCGGGCTGAGCTGGAGGCTGATCTGAAGCTGATCTGTGAAGGCAAGAAAGACAAGTTCGTGGTTCTAAGGCAGCAAGTCCAGAAATACAAGCAGGTTTTCATTGAAGCAGTGGCTAAAGCTAAGAAGTGAGTGCCAGAACCTGGTCTGCCCCAGGGGTCATTGGACTCAGAGGCCTTGATGATAACTGTTCCCTAATAAGAAGTGGTAGTTTGAAGAGAATCTTTCAGCAGGAAAAAAGTGGTTTCATTCCTTATAACCTGTGGTGTTTGGGGTGTTGAGTCACTACCAGATGAGCTCATCTTCACCAGCAACTTGTTACCTGTGCCTGGGGCATTTCCATACCAGCGTCTACCCTTTGAGCCTCCCTCCTCTGTCTTTTGTTTTTTCCTTTCCATAGAGCTTTGTCAGAATAGGAATAATAATCAGAAAGACCCAGCCCACTTACTCCAGGCAGTTTACTTTAGAAATACCATTCTCTTGATGCCTGCCTTGAATTAGTGGGCAGCACGTAGTGTCAGATGAATAAACCCAGATGCTGGTATGTAACTGCTTAGTCTCTGAAAGACTTGAGGTGCTCATTTAGCAGGTAGTTTATATTGCTTTTGTTAGCAAAACATGTTTTTTCCCCTCTGTCAGCTTTGAAAAGAAGTGCATGAGCTGGTTTACACTCAAACTGTACAGATACTTCCGTATGGACACTTTGCAGTTGTATTTGTTTAGTGTATAGCAATGACAACACAGAAGCAGGAGAGGGGGGTATTTCTTTATTTGCCAGTAGCTGGGTTCCTTCCAGTACTGTCCAGGAGCTGGGAGTCCATGAGCCACTTGGTGAGCTCAGCCCTCCTGTCATCCTGTTCTGGGCCTGTGGCCACACTGGCTGGCTGGGTCCTAAAGTCACATGCATATTGTATCCATGTATGGATGTTGCAAATGGCCTTTGCTGTGAGCAGCCTACTGTGCGTTTTTTTTTTTTTTTTGTCTTTTTCTGCAGGTTGGACGAGGCTTTGTCCCAGTATTTTGGGGAAGGAGCTGAGGTGTCCCAGCAAGGAGAGATCTACCCTGCCATGCCAGAGCCCATCAGGAAGTGTCCTCAGTGCAACAAGGACATGGTCCTCAAGACCAGGAAAAGTGGCGGGTCAGTGTTCAGTATTTGCCCCTCTGCTCGCCTGACCCCTGTTATGTTGATTGAATTACTCTCTGACAGGCCCCAATCATTTTGTTTTTATGTCACTATTTAAAGACAGCCCTACTGTCACCAGCCCCTACACTGGTCTTTGGAGAGATAAGTGGAACAGGCTGGGCCCTGACCTTCAAGGCATGAAGTTTTGTGATAATTTAGAGGAAGGGAAACTGGATGATAGCAAAGTTTCTGTCCCCTGTACACAGGATGTCCTTTACCCAGTGTGTGGCAAATGGAGAAGCATAAGTTTTTGGAACTAGACAGGACTGGAACAAATACTTTTCTGCCGCATATAAGCTTTGTGACATATAAGCATATAAGCTTTGTAACTACTCTAAGCCCCTATTTCTTCTTCAATAAAGTAAGGCTATGGTTACCACCTCATAAGGCTGTGAAAGGGTGAGAAATAAATGAAGGGGTCAGGAGTCTAGCACAGTGCCTTATACAGTATAGACATCCAACAAATACTAGTTTTCTAGTTTTGGCTCTGAAATTTCAAATCATTTGACATTTTCAGTGTAGGAGTTAACCCCAAGGATCAGATTGTTCAGGGTGACGTCATTAGCAACTGGCCACTGGGGAAAGTTCATGGGGAAAGAAGTGTTGAAGAGCAGCAGCAGTATTTGTCAAGTGCTGTTCATGGCTGGCACATGCAGGGTGCTTCTAGTCCATAACCTCATGAAAGCCTAACAGCCACCCTGCAAGGCAGAATATGTACCCAGTGTTTTAAGGTCCTGAAGTGGCTTGCTTAGGGTCAGGGAGCCTTTGTTGTTGTTGTTGTTGTTAGGGGCCGTTGAGTCGGCTCCGACTCATAGTGGCAATATCTACAACACAATGAATCACTGCCCGGTCCTGCACCAGCCTCCTAATCCCTGCTACACCTGAGCCCATTGTTAAAGCCACTATGTCAATCCATCTCATTGAGGGCCTTCTCCTTTTTTGTTGACCCTGTACTTTACCAAGTGTGATAGCCTTCTCCAGGGAATGGTCCCTTCTGACACAGCCAAAGTAGGTGAGATGAAGTCTGGCCATTCCCGCCTCCAAGGAGCATTCTGGCTGCAGCTCCTCCAGGACAGATTTGTTCGTTCTTCTGGCAGTCCACAGTACATTCAGCATTCTTCATCAACACCACAACTCAAAAGCATCAATTCTTCTTCAGTCTATCTTATTCATTGTCCAGCTCTCATATGCATATGAGGCAATTGAAAATACCATGGCTTGGGTTAGGCGCACCTTAGTCTTCAAAGAGACATCTTTGCTCTTCAGCACTTTAAAGAGGTCTTTTGCAGCAGATTTGCCTAGTACAGTACGCTGTTTGATTTCTTGACTGCTGCTTCTACTTACAGTGATTGTGGAACCAGTATAAAATCTTCAACAATGTCAATCTGTTCTCCACTTTTCATGAGCCTTGTTGTTGTTGTTATGTGCCGTTGAGTCGGCCCCGACTCATAGCGACCCCTCCTTGGGTTTCCGAGGCAGTATCACTACGGAAGTAGGATTGCCCAACCTTCCTTCCGAGGAGTGGCTGGTGGGTTTGAACTGCCAGCCTTCTGGTTAGCAGTCAAGTGCTTTTAGCCACTATGCTACCAGAGCTCCTATCATGAGCCTTAGTGACCAATAAATGCAGAATTTGACCCATCTTCACTGCCTTTTTCCCTTGACCCAGTCCATCTCAGGTGCCACAGCATGACACTGCCTCCTTGCTGCTGGCAGGTGAAATAAAAACAAAATGAAAGCCATGAATGAAAAGCATGATTTTCCCAGTGTTTTACTAAGGTCTTAAGGCCTGGCCTCAGTATAGGGAAGACCACCCCAGCTCACAGAAACTAAAGTCTTGGTCAAGGGCCAGACCTGGAAGCAGATAGAAAGGCTTGGTGTTGTCCACAAAAGTCATATAAGCCAGAGCCCCTATAGGATTGACTCAAATACCTAACGCATATATTTAAGCATTTAATAAATGCTATTGCTTTTTTTTTTCTTTGTCACCAGTAGATAAAAGGATTAGTAATTAATGGTGTATAAGGGAGAAAGAATATTTGCTTTTGTTTAGCTCTGAATTCTCCAGGCATCTGACAACAACAACAAATAAATGTTAGTTTGAGTCACCCAAGGAGGCCTGGAGTTTATCTTGTGGTGTTTACCACTCAAGGATGTATCTGATAAGTTCTATTTTGCAGTTTGTGAATCTTCTATGTAAATAGTTAGGAGGTATCATGCATTGAATTGTGCCCCTCAGAAATATATGTCATCTTGGCTGGGTCATGATTCTCAGTGGTTTGGCCGTTATGTAATGATGCTGTTTGGCACTTACGTAATGATGTAATCATCCCCCATGATGTGATCTGATGTGATCAGCCAATCAGTGGTTAGAGGATTAAGGTGAGATGTAGCACCCTTAATCAAGTTACAGCCCTGATCCAATATAAGGGGAATTTCCTTGGGGTGTGGCCTGTACCTTTTGTTCTACAAAAGATAGAAGCAAGCAGAGAGAGAAGGACCTCAGTACCACCAAAAAAGAAGAGCCAGGAGCAGAGCACATCTTTTGGGCCCAGGATCCATGTGCTGGGAACCTCCTAAACCCAGGGGAAGATTGATGCCAAGGCACATGGAGATCTCCAGGGAACATAGGCTCACAGATCCTGAAAGGAGACAACAGAGAGAGAGAGCTTTTCCCTCAAGCTAGTGTCCTGAATTCAGACTTCTAGGCTCCTAAATTGTGATAAGATAAATTTCTATTTGTTAAAACCATCCACTTATGATATTTCTGTTATAGGCAGCACTAGATAGCTAAGACAAAATTTGGTAATGACAGTGGGGTGCTACTCTTACAAATACCTAAAATGTGGAAGCAGTTTTACAATTAGGTAATGAGTAGAGGCTGGAAAAGTTTTAAGGTACCTCATAAAAAAACACCTCCTAAACTAGACTGTTGGTGAAATTACAGATATAAAAGGCAGTTCTAGTAAGAGTTCAGAGAAGGTGAAGAGAGCTATAACACTAGAAATGGCAAAGAACAGCAAGAAGTAGTGGCATGTTAGATAGATAGAGGTAAATATTGATTTGGGTGAAGAGAAGGGCAATGTACCAAATGTGAGAGATCAATATGATGGCATTGAGGAAGAGAAAGACAGAGAGAGGTACATGGGAGGTATAGACAACAAAGATGAACCCTTTTGCACATTCAGTACTGCACTGTCAGTGAAGGCAAACATGGATATACAGGTGGATAGATGGATGGACAGGCTGAACTAGTAGGTATGTCTATGAAGCGGAGAGTGTACCCAAGAACAAGTATAGGGTTGGCAGACAGTGTTCCTGTAAGTTTATGTGTATGATCTGAATTCCCAGGTGTATAGTAGAGCTGGCAAGAGGCAAGGTGGTAGTCACTGCTTGGTCACAGCCAGTTACCCAGAGGGATCGAGTAGTTGAACCTGTGGGCTTGGGACCATAGTCACAGGGGACATCAAGTTCAATTGGCATAACATACTACACAAAACATTGTTCCACCTCCTACTTTGGCTAGTAGCGACTAGGATCTTAAAAGCTAGCAAGCTGCCTTCTGGATGCAATGATGGGTCTACTTCTTGTCCAAAGCAAAGCAGAGTGAAGAAAACCAAAAATTCATGGAAACAATTAGTCCTAGTGACGGGTACACCATCCAATCTGCAGCCTATACTACTATGAGACCAGAAGAACTAGATGGTGCCCAGCAAGCAATGTCAGCCACTTGGAAGGGGATCTATGTAGGAGATCCTGGATAGAAAGGGAGAACAATGTAGACAAAACTCAAAATCATTTGGAGAATAAAGAAAAGAGGGGAGAGTGACCAAGTTTGCTGGTCTGATAGAGCCTGGTGGAACCACTGAGACTATGGCCCATAGTTGCCCTTCAGGTCTGTGATTGAACCCACACCGGTGGCTTTCAGCCAAGCAAAAGACAGGCATATGAGTTGAACATTTACCTGAGGTAGATACACTCCTTAGAGAGAACAATCATGGGAGAAAGAAGGGCTGCTTATGCACAGGGAGACAGCTCAGGGGGCAGGAGGGCATGGAGGGATGGACACAGGGAAGAGATAATTATCGGGAGGAAGAGGTAGGGGAGCTGTTGCATTGTAGTAAATTGTGGTCGATGTCATGAGACAAAGGGTATATGAACTGCTGTATGGAAAGTGAATTTGCTCTGTAAATTTTCACCCAAACCACAATTTAAAAAGAAGAAGCAGTGGCAAAGAAAGGACCACAGCACAACCAGTAGCCTAGCGCAAGACAAGCCAATCCATGGAGTTAGAGAACTGAGCGCCTTCAGGCTGAGGCTTACTAGCATGGTGCGGTATGTCAGGGCACTTAGCAGTAGAACTAAAAGTTTGTAACACTAGCCTGAGCAGGCCAGAGGCCAGTTTGGCCTTGTAAGAGACCCAGGAACCAGGAAGCAGAAGCTGAAGAGACAAGGAGAATGGGAAGCAGGGCTGCCTTAGGGTAGGGCCACACCTCTGGGGTATCAAAGTGAAGGACCATGGCATCCCAGGTCTCTAAGAGTGGGCCCATAGTATCCTAGGTTTCAAAGACTCAGATCTTCACTAACTCAGTTCTGAAGTATGGGGCTACCAGTCACAAGTGTCAGAGGGAGTTGGAGCTAGATCCTGTGCCTAAAGCTGAGGGAGTGGGACTGCTGTGCCCAAGGGATAGAAAAGGCCTGCAAGGGCCTACAGGGTGGGGTCAGCATTCAGTTGAGCTAGGAAAATGGGGCTGCCCAAAGCTGAAGGAAAGAGTTGCCATCCCAGTGGCCCTGGAAGGCAGAGCTGAAGCCCAGGGCCAAAAGGCCTCCACCCAGAATACAGAGAGCATGGCCAACACCCAGAGTCCAGAGGGCAAGACCGCTGCCTAGATGATCTCAGAGAACAGAAAATTATGAAACCTTGACAGTTAATGTAAATTGTTCTGTGGAGTTTTTACTTGCTTCGTGCCCATTATTCCTCCTTTCCCTCCAATTTCTCCCATTTGTAATGGAAATGTCTTCCTTATGCCTGTTCTACCATTGTACATTGGAAGCAGATAACTTGTAATCTAGATTCACAGATGAAAAAAAAAAAATTGCCCAGGATAGAATTTGGAGTTCATTTAAGACTTTTGGGATGATATGATGAGGTCAGGGAGCTCTGGTGGTGTGGTGCCTAAGGCATTTGACTGCTAACCAGAAGGCTGGTGGTTCATACCCACCAGCCACTCCTCGGAAGGAAGGTTAGGCAGTCTATTTCCATAGAGATACCACCTCAGAAACCCAGGGAGGGGTCGCTATGAGTCGGATATGACTCGATGGCAGTGAGTTTGGTTTTTGGTTTATGATGAGGTGAAAGTGTTTTGCTTGTGGCCAGGACATAAATTTTGGAGGACTGAAGAGTAGAAGGGAGCTCTGGTAACCTAGTGTCTAAGGCATTTGACTACTAACCAGAAGCCTGGTGGTTAAAACCCACCAACAACTCCTTGGAAGAAAGGTTGAGCAATCTACTTCTATAATGAAACCACCTCAGAAATCCAAGAAGAGGTCACTTATGAGTTGGATCTGACTCAACGGCAATGAGTTTGGTTTAAAGGGAAGAATGTCATAGATGGAATTGTGTTCCCCAAATCTACTTGTCAGCTTGGCTGGATTGTGATTCTCAGGGGTTTGGCAGTTATATGATGATGTAATCATTCTGCATGGTATGATCTAATGTGATCAGCCAGTCAGTAGTTAAGAGTAATCCTAACCACCCTTAATCTGATCATAGCCCTGATCCTGATGTAAGAGGAGTTTCCCTGGAGTGTAGCCTTCATCATCTTTAATTTTGTAAGAGGTGAAAGAGAAGCAAGCAGAGAGAGGGACCTCAGTACCATTAAGAAAGAAGAGCCGGGAGCAAAGCATGTCCTTTGGGCCCAGGGTCCCTGTGCTGGGAACCTCCTGCACCCAGGGGAAGATTGATGCCAAGACATGTGGAGATCTCTAAGGAACATCAGACTCAACAGATGCTAAAGAGAGATGTGTTAGACTGGGTTCTCTAGAGAAACAAAAAACAGTAAAGCTTATGTATGTGTATATATAGAGAGAAATTTATCTTAGGAAAATGGCTCACACACTTATAGAAGCTGGCAAGTCCAAAGTTCCTGGATCAAACGTCAAGCTGGAGGCTTTTCCAGGCTCTTGTAGCCACAGGGCCTGAAGAGCTCAAGGCTGGCAGGCAGTACACCGGCTGTTGACTCCAACGAATGATGAATCCAAGATCACCAGGCCGAATGGTGGACTGTTCACTCATGGACAGTTGTAGGCAGCACAACAGAATCCTGATCCACTGAAGAATGTCTCTCTTCCCAAGATGTCCTTGGATATACTGGAAACAGGCCACACCCCTAGGGAAACTCCCTTTCAACAGAATGGCCACTCAGAACATAGTCATCTGATCCCATCATGGGAACATTCACACCACAACAGCTCAAACCACACAGAATTGTGGTCCAGCCAAGTTGACACACAGTTCCAACTATCACAGGAGACAAAGATCTTCCTCCTAAACTGTGAGCTGACACATACAGAAAGCCTTCTACTAGAGCCTAGTGCCCTGAATTCACACTTCTAGACTTCTAAGCCATGAGAGAACATATGTTTGTTAAAGCTGTCCACTTGTGGCATTTCTGTTACAGCAGCACTATATGAGGGCATGGATATTTTTGTGTTCATTTTGTGTGTGTGTGTTTTGTTTCTGCTGGTCTAGTCATACCCAGGAACACTCAGAGGAAAGTATAAATCATGTGTATGTTAACTAGTCAAACCATAGTTTTGTAACTAGAAGGCTTTAAGAAAGTTGGCTGAGAAAGGCATATGGTGTAGGTGTTAGGAATAAAGTCTCTTTTATCAGTAGATGGTTTCTAGGACCAACTGCTCCTCTCAATATGTGTACTTCCTACTCAGGTTACCAGACCCTTCCAAGCCAGGCTCTACTCAGAAGTGCCTTGAGGGCACTGATAGTAGTCCCTGCTCCCCTTGCCTTCTCCCTAGTATTGTGATGAGGAAGAAATGAGAGAAGGTGTGACAGCAGACGGCACATGGCCTAAAAGCGACAGCCTACGAAAGCATTACTTCTTGGCTGACTTCTTGCTTTTAAAGAAGGTAGGGTCAAAACAGGTGTATGGTGTTTCAGGGGTGTGGGAAGTAAGTGCAGCCTAGTTTTCAAAAAGCCAGGAACCCGGACAGAAAATCAGTCAGCCCCAGGGTTACAGGTGAGGAGAGACAACTCAGGGACGCCCAAAGTAGCAGGCGGGAAGACCAGGAGAAAGGGGATAAAAGCCAGGAACCCGGACAGAGGAGCAGTCAGCCCCAGGGACAACTCAGGGATGCCCAAAGCAGCAGGCCAGAAGAGCAGGAGAAAGGGGATTAAAAGCCAGGAAGCCAGACAGAGGTACAGTCAGCCACAGGGACCCAGGTGGGGGTGATACAAGAGGTCTCCAACAGTAAGACAAACTTGTCTGTTGGTTTGTCCTACTGTGGTCACGTGTAGACGTGAGTTTTGAGGCTGAGCCTCTGGTGTTTAAAACCCAG
>NW_006921667.1:8810725-8814300 GCF_000298275.1 Orycteropus afer afer | reverse complement strand
CAGGATCGGGCAGTGTTTTATTCTGCTGTGCATGGGGTTGCTATGAGTCGGAAATGACTCGACGGCACTTAACAACAACAACAAGTTTTCCTGGGTCACTCACTGTCAGTGACTGTGCAGCTACATGACCTTCAGAGCAAGTGAAGTTCCCCTGCAATCAGCTGAGTGAGAGTTCTCTGTGGGGTGACAGCCTTGAGAACCCTGCATCCACTTGCTGAGCCGAAATAGTCCTCATGTGCTCTGACCCTTCACTCTTGACTTCCTAGGTTCTACCTCAGTTGCATGGGTTTCCCAGAGTGCCGGTCAGCCATGTGGTTTCCTGACTTTGTCCTAGAAGCCAGCAGGGATGAGAGTGTGTGTCCAGTCTGTCAGCCACAACCTGTTTACAGGTGAGCAAGCTTCCAGGTATGCTACAGGCCAATCTTGCTCCTGTCAGAGCAGAGGGAGATGCCCAGGGAACTGTTAACTCTGAGCCACTTCAGGGTTCTTAACCCTGTTTACCTGAGTGGGCATCTAATCCTGGCTTCCTCTTCTGTCATAAAATGGAAGAAAATGCCCAGAGAGCTGTTGATTGTAGGCACCTTGTTCTGCTGTGCCCAACTTCCCCTCACTGACCACACAGGGGCAAAACCAGACTGGTTGGGCAGGACATGGCCCTCCACACGTGACTGAACCTAGGAGGTTACTTTAACTGTTCTCTCCACATGGGCCATTGCTATATCAGGCTTGAAAATGTCATTTGTTTTGGTCACGAGACCCCTTTGCATTCTTAAAAATATCATTGAGAAACCCAAGGGGCTTTATATTTATTGATTTATGTTTGTGATTTGGGTGAAAATTTACAGAGGAAATTCACATTCCATACAGCAGTTCACATAAACTTTGTCTCATGACATTGACCACCATTCACCACAATGCAGCAGCTCCCCTCCCACTTCCTCCCGAGGGTCACCTCTTCCCTGTGTCCATCCCTCCATGCACCCCTGCCCCCTGACCTGTCTCCTTGTGCATAAACAGCCCTTATTTCTCCCATGATTGTTCTCTCCAAGGAGTGTATCTCCCTCAGGTAAATGTTCACCTTTTATGCCTGTCTTTTGTTTGGCTGGAAGCCATAAGTGTGGGTTCAGTTCCAGACCTGAAGGGCAGCTAAGGGCCATAGTCTTAGTGATTCCACCAGGCTCTGTCAGACCAGCAGACCTGGTCCCACTTTTTTTTTTTCCCTAGTTGTTGAGTTTTGTACCACATTGTTCTTCCTCTATCCAGGATCTCCTACCTAGATCCCCCTCTGAGTGGGTGACATTGGTAGCCGGGCACCATCTAGTAATTCTGGTCTCATAGTAGTATAGGCTGCAGATTGGATGGTGTACCAGTCTCTGGGGCTGATTGTTTCCATGAATCTTTGGTTTTCTTCATTATTCTTTGCTCTGGATGAGGAGAGACCCATCGTTGCATCTAGACAGCTGCTTGCAAACTTTTAAGATCCCAGTTGCTACTCACCAAAGTAGGAGGTGGAGTAATGTTTTGTGTGGTATGTTATGTCAATTGAGCTTGATGTCCCCTGCGACTGTGGTCCCGAGCTCACAGGTTCAACTACTCGCTCCCTATTGGTAGCTGGCTGTAACCAAGTGGTGACTACAACCTGTCCCTTGCCAGCTCTACTATATACCTGGGAATTCTTACAAAACCTACCAATACACTGGTAGAAACATTGTGTGCCAACCCTATACATGGTCTTGGGTACACTCCCCGCTTCAGGCATACCTACTAGTTCACCCTGTCCACCCATCTATCACCCATATACCCATGTTTGCCTTCACTGACAACACAGTACTGTATGTGCAAAAGGGTTCATCTTTGTTGTCTGTACCTCCCATGTACTTCTCTATGTATTCCTCTTCCTCGGTGCCACCATGTTGATCACTCACATTTGGTACATTGCCCTTCTTTTCACACAACTCAATACTTATCTCTCCCTATTTCACAGTGTGCCCTACCCTACCCTCCCGCACCTGGTAACCAACAAAGAAAATTTCCTTCCGTCTTATAATAAACCTTTCCTTGACTTTTACAATAATGGATTAATAGAATATTTGTCCTTCTGTGATTGACTTATTTCACTCAGCATAATGTCCTCCAGATTCATCAACGTTATGCAGTGTTTTGCAGATTCTATATTATTCTTTAGGGTTGCATGTTATTCCATTGTGGGTACTTACCAAAGTTTGGTTATCCATTCCTCAGCTGATGGACACCTAGGTTGTTTCCATCTTTTGGCTATTGTAAATAGAACATGGGTGTGCATATGTCTGTCCTTGTCATGGCTTTCACTTCTTTTGGATACATCCCTAGTAATGGAATGACTAGGTCAAATGGTATTTTATTTCCAACTTTTGAAGGAATTGCCATATTGCTTTACACAATGGTTGTACCATTTTACAGTCGCGCCAGCAGTGTGAGAGTCCCAAACTATCCACATCCTCGCCAGCATTTGTTATTTTCTGTCTTGTTGACCTTTGCTACTAGTGCTGGAGCAAGATGGTATCTCATTGTTCTTTTAATTTGCATCTCTCTAATGGCTAATGATCATGAGAATTTCTTCATATGTTTGTTGGCTGCCTGAGTGTCCTCTTTGGTGAAGTGTCTATTCATGTCTTCTTCCTCTTTTTTAATTGGATTATTTTTTTGTTATTGAGGTGTTGGAGTTTTCTATAAATTCTGGAGACAAGTCCCTTGTCAGATATGTCATTACCACGTATTTTTTCCCAATCTGTAGGTTCTCTTTTGACTCTTTTGGAAAGTCTTTGGAAGCACATAAAAAGAAGATCCCATTCATCTCATTTCTCTTCTGCTGTTGTGCATTTTGGGTTATGCTTGATAGTCTATTTATGCCATATATTAGGGCCCCTAAATTTGCCCCTAGTTTTTCTTTGAGGAACTCTATAGTTTAAGGTTTCACATTTAAGTCTTTGATCCATCTGGAGTTAGTTTGTATGTATGATGTGAGGCACAGATGGTGTTTCATTTTTCTGCAAATGGATCTCCAGTTTTGCCAGCACCATTTATTAAACAAACATTCTCTTCCCTATCTAATGTATTTCGGCCCTTTGTCAAAGATCAGCTGACCGTAGGTCGATGGATCTGTTCCTGGGTTCTCCATTCTATTCCATTGGTTTATGTGTCTGTCATTATACCAGTACCAGATAGTTTTGACTACTATAACTATATAGTAGGTTTTGGGATCCGACAGTGAGACCTCCTACTTTGTTTTTCTTCTTCAGTAGTGTTTTGCTTACCCAGTATCTCTTTCTTTTTGATGTAAAGTTAGTCATTGGTTTTTCCATATCCTTAAAAACTGTTGATGGAATCTGGATTGTGATTGCATTGAATGTATAGATTGCTTTGGATAGAATTAACATTTTATTTCACAATGTTCAGTCTTCCTATCCATGAGCATGGGATGTTCTTCCATTTATGTAGATTTCTTATGGTTTCTTGAAGTAGTTTTTTACAGTTTTCTTTGTACAGGTCTTTTGTGTCCCTGGTAAGATTTATTCCCAAGTATTTTATTTTTTTGG
>NW_006921667.1:8805724-8808140 GCF_000298275.1 Orycteropus afer afer | reverse complement strand
TGTGGCTTTCAGGATTCTGTCTTTGTCTTTGGTTTTGATGAGTTTGATGATGATGTGTCTTGGTGATTTTCTTTTGGGGTCTATCCTGTTTGGAATGTATTGGACTTGCTGAATAGATATACTCTCATCTTTCATCACATCAGGGACATTTTCCTCCAGCAAATCTTGGACAATTTTCTCAGTGGTTTTATTTTTCTCTTCCTGTTTTGGAATTCCAGTGACATGTAGGTTATTCCTTTTGATGGTATCCCACATAAACCTTAGGCTTTCTTATTTTATTTTGATATTTTTTCTGATTGTTCTCTTTCCATAGAAGTATTCAGGTATTTGTCTTCAGTCTCGTTAATTCTGTCTTTCATTGCATCAGTTCTACTCCTTAGCCCTTCCAATGTATAATCTGTTTCTGACAGTTTAGTTTTTACCTTCTGGATTTCTTTTCCTTTTTTTTTTTTGGTTTTTTGTTTTGTTTTGTTTTTAAGTCTTCCTGCATATTCGACGTTTTTGTTCTGGTTTGGGTTATTTATTTATTTATTTTTAACTGTGATTTGGGTGAAAATTTATAGAGCAAATTCACTTTCCATACAGCAGTTTACATACACTTTGTCTGATGACATTGACCACAATTTACCACAATGCAACAGCTCCCCCTACCACTTCCTCACAGTAATTACCTCTTCCCTGTGTCATCCCACCATTCCCTCCTGCCCCCTGAGCTGTCTCCTGGTGCAAAAGCAGCCCTTCTTTCTCCCATGATTTTTCTCCCCAAGGAATGTGTCTACCTCAGGTAAATGTTCAACTCATATGCCTGTCTTTTGCTTGGCTGGAAGCCACAGGTGTGGGTTCAATTCCAGACCTGATGGGCAGCTAGGGGCCATAGTCTCAGTGGTTCCACCAGGCTCTATCAGACCAGCAAACATGGTCACCCACCCCCCTTTTTTTTTCTCCAAATTATTTTGAGTTTTGTACACATTGGTAGCGGGGCACCATCTAGTTCTCCAGGTCTCATAGTCTTATAGGCTGCAAATTGGATGGTGTACCAGTCACTAGAACTGATTGTATCCATGAATTTTTGGTTTTCTTCATTCTTGTTTGCTCTGAACGAGAAGAGACCTATCCTTGCATTTAGATGGCAGCTTGCAAGCTTTTAAGATCCTAGTTGCTACTCGCCAAAGTAGGAGGTGGGACAATATTTTGTGTAGTATGTTATGCCAATTGAGCTTGATGCCCCCTGTGACTATGGTTCTGAGCCCACATGTTCAACTGCTGGGTCCTTCTGGGTAGCTGGTTGTGACCAAGCCGTGACTACCACCTTGCCTTTTGACAGCTGTACTATACACTTGGGAATTCAGATAACACACATAAACTTATAGAACCATTGTCTGCGAACCCTATACATGTTCTTGGGTACACTCCCCACTTTATGGACATACCTACTAGTTCAACCTATCCACCCATTTGTCCACCTGTCTATCCATCCGTATACCCATGGTTGCCTTCACTGACAACACAGTGCAGTATGTACAAAAGGGTTCATCTTTGTTGTCTGTACCTCCCATGTACCTCTCTCTGTCTTTCTCTTCCTCAGTGCCACCATATTGATTACTCACATTTGGTACATTTCCCTTCCCTTCACACAAATCAGTACTTATCTATATCTATCTAACAATGCTCCCTACCCTACCTTCCCACTCCTGGTAACCCACAAACAAAATTTCCTTCCGTAGATAAACCTTTCCTTGACTTTTACAATAATGGACTAATACAATAGTTGCCCTTTTATGATTCACTTATTTCACTCAGCATAATGTCCTCCAAGTTCATCCACGTTATGTGGTGTTTTGCAGATTCTAGATTATTCTTTAACGTTGCATAGTATTCCATTGTGTGTATGTACCATAGTTTGTTTATCCACTCCTCAGTTGAAGGACACCTAGGTTGTTTCCATCCTTTGGTTATTGTAAATAGTGCTGTGATGAACATGGGTGTGCATATGTCTATTCTTGTCATGACTCTCACTTCTTTAGGATGTATACTTAGTAATAGAATGGCTGGGTCAAATGGTATTTCTAATTCCAACTTGTGAAGGAATCGCCATACTGCTTTCCATAATGGTTGTACCATTTTACAGTCCCACCAGCAGTGTATCAGAGTCCCAAACTCTCCACATCCTCACCAGCATTTGTTATTTTCTGTCTTGTTGAACTTTTGGTACTGGTTCTGGAGCAAGATGGTTTCTCATTGTTGTTTTGATTTGCATCTCTCTAATAGCTAATAATCATGAGCATTTTTTCATGTTTGTTGGCCGCTTGAATATCCTTCTTGGTGAAGTGTCTTCTGCCCATTTTTTAATTGGATTGTTTGTCTTTTTGTTATTGAGGTGTTGGAGTTTTCTATAAATTCTGGAGATAAGTCCCTT
>NW_006921667.1:8776007-8804884 GCF_000298275.1 Orycteropus afer afer | reverse complement strand
GATGTTCTTTCATTTATGTAGATCTCTTATGGTTTTGTTTTCTTACCCAGTCTGCAACTCTCCGTCTCTTGAAGTGGTGCATTTAATCCATTAACATTCAGTGTGATTATTGCTAAGTATGAATTGGTTGTTGTCATTTTGGTGTGTGTTTTTTCCTGGTGTCCCTGGTTTCTTTGTTCCATATTATTTTCTATACTGAGCTCATTATGTTTATGAATCTTGTTATTTACTTTGTTGCTGTTGTTTTAGTATTTGCGGAATGTTTGTGCTTGTCCTCTTTTTCATCGTGATATGAAAGTTTATCATTTTTCTTTGAGGTTACCCTATGATTTATAATTTTCTCCCCAAGTTTAGAACAGTCCAATCTATCTTACAACTCTCTTAACTTCCTCACCATTTAGAAGTTCTGTAACTATGCAGCCTTTTCCCTCTTTTTGTTTGTAGTTGTCCTCACTTGCCAATTGAAGTCTGTGGTTCCCTGTTTACAATCTTGTCAGTGCGTTTTACTTTGGATATGTCCATAGCTGTGGTTCCTTGGTTATGTCATCTTGTGTATCAGTGGTCGGTTGTTACTTGCTATTTTTGGTTCTCAGTTCCAAGGACGCCCATTAGCATCTCTTGTAAGGTTGGTCTGGTTTTAACAAATTCCCTTACTTTCTGCTTCTCTGGAAATCTAATTTCACCATCCTATTTGAGGGACATTTTTGCTGGGTATATAATTCTTGGTTGAAAATTTTTCTCTTTCAGGGTACAATCCCATTGCCTTCTCGCTTGCATGGTTTCTGCTGGGAAATCAAAGCTTATTCTTACCTGCTGTCCTTTGTAAGTAACTTCTTATTTTTCCCATGCTGCTTTCAGGATTCTGTCTTTGTCTTTGGTAAGTTTGTCTTGATGATGATATGTCTTGGTGATTTTCTTTTGCGGTCTATCTTGTTTTTGGTTTGTTAGACTTCTTGAATGGATATTGTGTTAGATTGGGTTCTCTGGAGAAACACACAAACCAGCAAAGCGTATATATATATTTAGAGAGAGAGAGAGAAATTTATCTTAGGTAAATGGCTCACAAACGTATAGAAGCCGGCAAGTCCAAGTCTCTGGAGGAAACGTGCTGGTGGCAGCCTTAGCTTCTGTAAGCGCAGGGAGCCGAGATATTCAAGGCTGGCAGGCAATACACTGGTTGTCGACTCCAGCGAAAGACGATTCCAAGATCTCCAGGCCGAGTGGTGGGCTGCTCACTCACAGAAGTTTGTAGTCAGCACACCAGGGTTCTAATCCCTCAAAGAATGTGTCTCTTCCCAGGATGTCCCTGGATATCTTGGAAGCAGGCCACATCCCTAGGGAAACTCCCCTTTGGCAGACTGGCCACTCAGAACACAGTCATCTGATCCCATCATGGGAACAACCACACAGAACTGGGGTCCAGCCAAGTTGACACACAGCTCCAACTATCACAGATATATTCTCATCTTTCATGTTATCAGGGAAGTTCTCCAACAGATCTTGGACAATTTTCTCAGTGCTGTTGTTTTTCTCTTCCTGTTCTAGAATTCCAGTGACACGTACTTTATTACATTTGATGGTATCCCACATGAAACTTAGGCTTTCTTCTTTTTTTTTTTTTTTTTTATTGTTTTTCTGATTGATCCCTTTCCAATTACATATTCAGGTATTTGTCTTCAGTCTCATTAATTCTGTCTTCCATTGCATCAGTTCTGCTCCTTTGCCCTTCCAATGTGTTACCTATTTCTGACAATTTTGTATTAATCTTCTGGATTTCTATCTGTACATTTAGAATCATTTCTGATTTTTCATTTATTTTATCATTTTGTTCTTATATTTTCTTCCAGTATTCTTCTAGGATTTTTTCTGTGTTTTCTTTTGTCTGTCTCTCAAACCTTTGAAGATATCTAAATATCATTCTTTTGAATTCCTTATCAGAGCGTTTTAATGCTGCTTCTTCCTCAGAGATGTCTTCTAGATATGTATCCTGTTCCCTTGTTTCTACCATTTTATCTTGCTTCTTTGTGTGGACATTGATAGTCTGTTGTCTCCAAGATATCCTGGCATTGTTCTATTAAGATCTCTGTTAACTGCTTGTGAAGAGCAGCCAAGGGTGATTCAGGGTCTTCTTGGTGATTTTTTATCATTGGTCCGTTGATGGAGAAGGAGGTCGTGGCTCTTGGTCAGTAAGTGATGTTGCAAGAGGTGTGGGTGTAATTGTGTCTTATGAAGACTGTTACTGTCTCCCACTCAATTAGACAAAGATTACAACTGAATAACCATCAAAAAACTTAAAAGCACATGGACAAAAAATACACCTTGTAATCACTCAGGAACAGTAACCAAAAAAGGGAAAAAGAAGAAGAAAAAAACAAGAAAACCTGCAATATCTGGGTATAGGGCAATAAGAGAAAAAAGGTAGAGAAGGAGAATAATGAGGAAAAAAATGGGAAAAATGCAAAAAGAAAAACAAGGAACAGGGTTAACCACGAGAAAAAAAAAAAGGAAAAAATATTGCAAGCATTAACAAGGTAAAGAAAAAGAGCTGAAAACTAGGACTTGGGAGAGGAAGAATAAAGAATAGTAGTAAAAAGGACAAATGTATGAATAATAGTAGTAATTTTAAAACAGACAAATATAAGTAAACCAAAAAGCAGAAAAAAAAAATAAAAAAGTTGGGGGAGGGGAGGGCATGGCACCCAGGCTCTGCCTGAGCACACAGACTGGAGTAGAGTTTCTGTGGGCCCAGAAGGTGGGTGGGAGTGGGGGATGTCCGCACCTCCATTCACCAAGGGGTATGGGGTATAAGAGTAAGAAAGGGAATGTCGCACCTTTTCAGTCATCCAGATCAAGAGTGTTCTTGGGGTTATCGGCAAGCAGAACCTGTTCTTAAGCCCCTGGAATCTCGGAGAGTGCTGTCTCTTTAAATATCCAAAATGTTCAAGCTGCTGTAAACATTCAAAATGGCGGCGTCCTCCAGACAGGCAAAAGTCCTCAGCTCAGCCCACCTTTCTCTTCACTGGTGCTTCATGTTTTATTCCCCAGCCACCAGAGCAGTCCTCTATGCAGTTCCTGGCTAGCAGGGCTGATTTTTAGGTTAATTCTTAGGTCCTACCACCACTTGGAAATCTCCAAGCTGTCTGTGCTGTCAGGCTTGGTCAGGATTGCTGGCACACCGCAGCTCTGTATGTCTCCTTTTTTGGTATTTTCATGAAAATTCTTCTGCTAGTTGGGGTTTAGTCCACTTCTATATCCTTCCCTTCAAGGCTCAGGGGATCATCTTTTGTCTGTGTTAATTGGTTTCCCTTGTCTTTGTTGAAGAGGGTCTTTGCACTCTTTCTCCCTATTCCGCCATCTTACCTGAAGTCCCCAGTCTTCTGGATTTCTTATCTGTAGATTTAGAATCACTTCTAATTTTTTATTTATTTTTGTCATTTCATTCTTGTATTTTCTTCCAAAATTCTTGTAGTGTTTTCCTTGATCTGTCTCTCAATCCTTGGAAAATAGCTAAATATAATACTTTTGAATGCCTTATCAGGGAGTTCCAATGCTGTTTCTTCCTCAGGGATGTGTTCTGGGTCTGTATCCTGCTCTGTTGATTCTACCACTTTATCTTGCTTCTTTGTGTGGACTGTGATGATCTGTTGTCTCCGAGACATTGTGACATTGTTGTATTTACATCTCCATTAACTGTTTGTGAACAGCAGCTAAGGGTGAGTCAGGCTCTTCTTCATGGTGGGTTATCGTAGGCCCATTTATGAAGAAGGAGATGGTGACTTTCACTCAGTAAGTGAAGCTGCAGGAAGTGTGGGTGTAGTTGTGTCATGTAGGGACTGTTTCTGTCTCCCACTCAGACAAAAATAACAATTGAATAACCATCAAAAAAGTAAAAGCAAATGGACAAAAAACACACTGTGTAATCACACAGGAACAGTAACCAAAAAAAGAAAGAAGAGGAGAAGGGGAAAAAAACTGCAATATCTGGGGAGAGGGCAATAAGAGAAAAAAAGATAGAGAAGGAGAGAAATTAAGAAAAAAATTGGAAAAACGCAAAAAGAAAAGCAAGGAACCATGAGAAAGAAAAAAGAAAAAATTGCAGCCAGGACAGGAAAAGGAAAAAAACCTGAAAACCAAAACCTAGGAGGGGAAGAATAAAGATTAATAGTAAAAAGGACAAAAGTAATAATAATAATGGTAGTTTTAAAACAGACAAAAACAAACAAACTGAAAAACAGAAAACAGAAAAAAAAGTATCAGGGCCGGGCACCCAGGCTCTGTCCGAGCACACAGACTGGTTTGGAATTCCTGCCAGCCCAGAAAGTGAGTGGGAGTGAGGGATGGCTGCACCTCCATTCACCAAAAGGGTGTGGGGTATAAGAGTAACAACGGGAATGTCTCACCTTTCCAGTCTTCCGGGTCTGGAATGTCCTTGGGGTTCCTGGCAAGTTGGCCCTGTTCTTAAATCCCTGGAATCTGGGAGAACATTGTCACTTTAAATATCCAAAATGGTCAAGCTGCTTATAAACATTCAAAGTAGCTGCGCCCTCCGGACAGAGAAAAGTCCACAGCCCAGCCCGCCTTCCTCTTCACTGTATCCCCTTTTATTGCCCAGAGCAGTTCTCCGTGTTGTCACTGGTTAACAGGGCCGATTTTTAGGTTAATTCTTAGATCCTACCACAACTCGACAATATCCAAGCTGTCTGTGCTGTCAAGATCACTACCAGACCGCAGCCCCATATGCCTCCTTTTTTGGTGTTTTCATGCAAATTCTTCTGCTAGTTGGAGCTTAGTCTACTTCTATATCCCTCCCTTCAGGGCTCTCAGGTCCAGGATTATCTTCTGTATCTGTGTTAATTGGTTCCCCTTTTCTTTGTTGAAGAGCATCTGTGCAATCTTTCTTCCTATTCTTCCATCTTACCAGAACTCTCTTCCAAAGGGGCTTTTGTTGTGGGTTATGTCTATCAATATTTATCATAGTAGAAATTAAAACAGATTTTTTTTAATTGATTGATTGATTATTGTGATTTGGGTGAAAATTTACAGAGCAAATTCACTTTCCATACAGCAGTTCACATACACTTTGTTTTATAAGATTGACTACAATTTACCCCAATGCAACAACTCCCTTCCCATTTCCTCCTGATAGTTACCTCTTCCCTGTGTCCATCCCTCCATGCACTCCTCCCCCCTGAGCTGTCTCCCTGTGCGTAAACAGCTCTTCTTTCTCCCATGATCATTCTCTTCAAGGCGTGTATCTAGCTCAGGTAAATGTTCAACTCGTGCCTGTCTTTCGTTTGGCTGGAAACCACAGTTGTGGGTTCAATTCCAGACCTGAAGAGCAGCCAAGGGGCATAGTCTCAGTGGTTCTACCAGGTTCTTTCAGACAAGCAAACCTGGTCCATTTCCCCCCCACCCCAAAATGATTTTGAGTTTTGTTCCACATTGTTTTCCCTCTCTATCCAGGATTTCCTCCATAGATCCCCCTCTGAGTGGTTGACTGTGGTAGCTGGACATCATCTAGTTCTTCTGGTCTCATCACCATATGGGCTGCAGATTACAAGGTGTACCAGTTGCTTGGACTAATTGTTTCCATGAAACTTTGGTTTTCTTCATTATTCTTTCCTCCAGATGAGGAGAGACCCATCGTTACCTCTAGATGACTGCTTGCAAGCTTTTAAGGTGCCAGAACAGAGACATCTTTTTAAATATCTGTTTATTTTTTAAAAAACTTTGTTGTAATTTGGGTGGAAGTTTACAGAGCAAAACAGTTTTCCATTCAACAGTTCACACACATTTTATTTCATGTCATTGATTGTAATCCCTTCAATGTAACATCTCCCACTTTTCCCCATGTTTCTCGTTTCCATTTCTTCTTATCTTCTAACTTTTCCTCCCTCTGAACTTTGTCCTTGGACAAATGCTGGCCTTTTGATCTTGAATGATTGATGGTTCTAAGGGGTGTGTATCTCTTTAGTGTTATTGTTCACCTTGTAGACCTAATGTTTGAAAATTGAGCCACAGGAGTGAGTTCAGTTACAATTCCAAAGGGTAATCAACAGCCATTGTCTCAGGGGTTCCACCAGTCTCTACCCAACCAGTAAGCCTAGTCTTTTTTTTATGATTTTAAAATTCCTTTTTCCAAAGCCGGGAGCTCTGATAGCGTAGTGCCTAAGGCACTTGACTGCTAACCAGAAGGCTGGCAGTTCAAACCCACCAGCCACTCCTCGGAAGGAAGGTTGGGCAATCTACTTCCATAGTGATACCGCCTTGGAAACCCAAGGAGGGGTCGCTATGAGTCGGGTCCAACTTGATGGCACATACCAACAGCAACAACATGAAGACCTGTACTCCAACAAATTTGCAAATCTGGAAGAAATGGACAGATTTCTAGAAACACACCACTTACCTAAACTAACACAGACTGATATGGAAAACTTGAACAGGTCCATAGCAAAAGAAGGAATTGAACAGGTCATCAAAAAATTACCAACAAAAAAAGTACTGGCCCACAGTTTCACTATTTCCAAAGCCAGTAAAAGACATTGTATATTTGCAAGTCTAACATCCTCAAGCTGATTCTACACTCAGGTTGTAGAGTTATTACATATGTTGTCGCCTCTGGAAAATACTGTACACATGCAAAACCTTGAGGTCAAAACAGACATAGCTCTTAGCATTACTGTAGAAATAGTTATGACCTCACCTGGAAAGAGTCCCTGGAGCATACTTTGAGAACTGCTGGTATAAAGCACTATCAGCTCCTCTAGGTGGCTGTGTTTCAGTTAAGCAGAGTTATTGGATCTCATTTGTTGCCCTCCTACTCTGCACTTTTGGGGTGACTAGGGAATGTTTGGCTGCTCAGATGTGTCTGGGCTTCCTAGGGCTCTAGGGCTGGTAAGGGGAAGCCTAGGGTAATGACGTCTTTCTGTAGACTGAGGAAAGTTCTGTACCTGGGTGTTCATGGTTTTCCTCATCTCTGGCCTCACTAGGTTGAAGTTGAAGTTCAAGCGAGGCAGCGTTCCCCCATCCATGCCACTGGAGATCATTGGCTGCATCGGCGGGTGTGACGAGACCCTGAGGGAGATCTTAGACCTGAGATTTTCTCGAGGCCCCTCCCAACCTCTCCAGCCAGCCAGCCAGCCCTCAAGCCACTTGCAAGCCAGCCAGTCCCTGAACAGAATGGACAGCAACCAACCTTACCATCACCAGCCTCCTAGCAGTAGGCAGACTGGACCTCCAAGGGCTCTCCCACCACCCACTGCCATTGCTGAAAGCAACACTGTGACCTGCAACTGTGGCCAGGAGGCCTTGCTGCTCACCGTTCGGAAAGAGGGCCCCAACCAGGGCCGCCAGTTCTACAAGTGCAGCCAGGGAAGCTGCAATTTCTTCCTATGGGCAGACAGCAGCCCAGCAGACACAGTAGGGCCTCCTTCCTCCACAGTGAGACCCATTGGCAGCTCTCAGGGTTCGGAGAGCCGCCTGGGTGGACTTGCCAGGCCAGGGGATGGTGGTGGTGGGACCTCCTGCCTGTGCAGCCAGCCAGCCATCACACGGACTGTGCAGAAAGACGGACCCAACAAGGGGCGCCAGTTCCACACGTGCTCCAAGCCCAGAGAGCAGCAGTGTGGGTTCTTCCAGTGGGCAGACGAGAATGCAGCCCCAGGTGAAGTAGGCACAGGGATTATCCAGTTAGCCCCATCTCTGGGACAAGCAGACCTTAGCTCTCAGTTCTTGTGGTAGTCTCCACAAAGACAGCAGGGAGAAGGTCAGGCAGTGTGGTGGGGAGGCTGATGGGGCAGCTGGGCTCTCCTTCTGCAAGGTAATGTGCAACACTCCCTTCCTCTGAAGTAGAGGCTCGCTGCAGGTAACTGACACTATGCTATGATACATTTTATACCTGTCATCTTTCATCTTCATCCAGTAAGAGTTATCCAGCCTGACAGATGAAGAAAGTTAGATCCCAATAGGTGGGAGTAACCTGCTTAGCCTCACAGGGTGGCAGATCCAGGAGTGGAACATAAGTCTGCCTAATTCCTCATGGCCTTTTAAACCATGTGGGACTGTATCCTCAGCACAGGAATGGTCACTGTGCTGGAACCACATTTGAAGTATGTGAAAGACAGCCAGCCCTGCCTTTTATACACTTCGGACATGTTAAGAAGAGAGGGGTGTCTGGCCACTAGGCTAGCCAACTGGTGGTGCTGTGTAATTGAGCAGGAAGGCCTACTAAAGAACTAAGAAGATCCAGAACCCAGGCTTCTTTGCCTGGAAGTGGGGTGAGCATGTAGGCGGGTCTGTCTGCCTGTTTTTCCTGTCTCACCCCATGACTGGGTGCCTATTGCTGACTTGGTTGCTGCTTCTGTAGATGAGCCTTTGGATAGTGGTCCCATGCTCTTCTGACAGGACGGTGAGGGAGGATGTCCTGCTGAGCTGAGTGCCTTTAAGGAGAGAGGTCAGGGTGAAGTGGCACACCTCATACCTTGCTTGAGAGGAAGTGCTGCACACATCACGCCTCAGCAGGAAGTGGTGCACTCCACCTTGAGTGAAGTGGCACACACCTCACACTGATGGGTGAAATTTCCCTCCACCAAACATGCATCCTGTAAGTCCATGCTGTAGTGTGTCAGTTCTAAACTCATCCTTCCCCAACTCTTCCCACAGGGACATTTGGAGCCATACCCTGGCCAGGAGGCAGAGAGAAAACCCAGGGGTCAGAGGCCAGAAGCAAAAGGCTCCGGGCCAGTTCTTCTGACACTGGGTCTACAGCAAAGAAATCCCGGAAATGCAGCCTTTGCCACCAGCCTGGACACACTCGTCCCTTCTGTCCTCAGAACAGATGAGGGCAAGATCAGTAGAGAAGGCCGCTTCATCTGCCCTGTCCCTTATGTCTGAGTTGTCTGACTAGGATCAGGGACCACGTCCCAGAAATTGGAGGAACACCTTGGCTTTGGGAGCCTGGCCCCCCTGGTCTGGGAGTACAGGGTCCACTCCTGAGAAGTCTGCCTCTACTGGACAGTGGCCTTCTGCCCAGACTCAGGAAGACCTTTGTCCGTGCTGAGAAGTCATAGAGCTGCTGCCATGTGGCCCTAAGACTGCTGGTTTAGCACAAAGGGGAGAGACTGGCAGCTACAGGTGGGAAGGGTGCACCAAGCTGCAGCTTCCCCTGCTAAGGAAGGAGAGCAGAGGCAGAAGCCTATGGAAAATGCAGCTCAGGGCATCCTCCATATGGGCATCTGCCCTTGTGTTCCCTGTATAGGCTCTGGGCGACCTAGCCGTCCTTTCCCACCACCTGGATGCAGCTTCTTCCCAGTGATCTCAGAAAGGGCTGTGTGATGCAGGGATGTGGCTGGTGGTCTGGAGTATGTACAGAGGAAACATTATTCCCTCCACCTAGAGGCTGCTGCAGCCAGAGCACCCCACAGTTCAAGTACCTGAATAAAGAATTCTGGTAGCCCTGATGGGTATTGGTGCGATATCTAGGAATGTTTGCATGAGCCATGGGTCCAAACACCAGCCATTGCTGCTGGAGAGAGTTCCTGCCCTCTCTCTGGGCTGCTGACAGGGCCCACTGTCTATCCTTGTGGTAAGCTTCCTCCCTCCCTCCTAAACCACTTGTCCCTCAACAGAGAAGATACGTGGGGCAAGATTGAGAATATTACCTTTCCTCCTGTACACTTTGCAGAGGTTGAGTCATATCTTACAGTGCTTTCACAAAAACTCTGAATAAAACTTGACCATACAGGCCTTATTTGGTAGTTTAGAAGACAAGAGGAAGTGGGTGTGTATGTAGCCCAGAGTCACACTGTTGGTGAAGAAACGGAACTGTTCTCAGGTCTTAGGCCAGTAGCTGGTAACCCTAGCTAGGCATCAAGGTGAAGATTTATTTTTCCATACTTTTATTGTGGTGAAAAAACAAACATTTATCAACCTAAAAACTTCCACATTTACAGCTCAAGGATATTGAAGACAATTTTCATGTTGTGTCACCATTATTGCTATCCTTTTCCAAAATATTCCACCACCATTAGCATAGACTCGGTACCCCACAAACAAAAGCTTTCCTTTTCCCTCTCTTACCCCCAATAACCACTAATAATCATTAGTTTCTTTTTTTTTCCTCACCTCCCCTACCTTCCTTAGTAACCAACAAAGTTTCCTTCCATAAATAAACCTTTCCTTGACTTTTTACAATAACAGACTAATACAGAATTTGTCCTGTGATTGACTTATTTCACTCAGTATAATGTCCTCCAAGTTCATGCATGTTATGTGGTGGTGCACAGATTCTACATCATTCTTTAGGGTTGCATAGTATCCCATTGTGTGTATGTACTATAGATAGGTTATCCATTCCTCCATTGATGGGTACTTAGATAGTTTCCATCTCTTTGCTATTGTGAATAGTCCTGCAGTGAACATAGGTGTGCATGTATCTACTCATGTCCTGCCTCTCACTTCTTTATGATATATACCTAGTAATGGATTGCTGGATCAAATGATACTTCTATTTCCAACTTTTTAAGGAATCACCATACTGATTTCCACAATGATTGTATCATTTTACGGTCCCAGATGGAGAATTTTTAACAAATTCTAATTGCTCTTGGAGCATCCAAATTAGTGGGTGCAGGGTATGGCCCTGCATTTGTGGTAGTTTGTATCAGTGCTTCATTTTCTGTAATAATATTCTCCTCTGTATATATTACATTGTGTTTTATTTATTCATCTGTTGATAGACATTTGAGTTGTTTCCACCTTTTGACTATTGTAAACAGTGCCGAACATTCATGTACAGGTATTTGTTTGAACATCTGTTTTCAAGTTCTTTGGGGTATATACCTAGGAATGGAATTGCTGGGTCACAGGGTGGTGATAGTTGCCATTGAGATGATTCTGACACATGGGGTGTGCAGAGTAGAATTACTGCATAGGGTTTTCAGGGCTGTCACCTTTCAGAAGCAGATCTCCAGGCCGGTCTTACAAAGCCTCTCTAGGTGGGTTCAAACTGACAGCCTTTTGGCTAGTAGGAGGACACTTAACCACTTAATGCCACTTAGGGACTCTGATCATATGGTAGTTCTATGTTTAACCTATTGAAGAACCACCATACTTTTCCATCCACATGGGCTACACTGTTTTACATTCCCATCCATAGTGGACAAGGGTTCCAATTTTTCCCACATCCTTGCCAACACTTTTTTTTTTTTCTTTTTCATTATTATAGCCATCCTAGGGGGTATGAAGTGGTATCTCCTTGGGGTTTTAATTTGCACTTCCCTGATAACTAATGACATCAAGCAACTTTTCATGTGCTTGTTGGCCATTTGAATATTTTCTTTAGTAAAATGCCTTCAGATCCTTTGCCCATTGTTTAACTGGGTTGCTTGTCTTTGTTGTTGAGTTATAGTTCTGTATATATTCTGGATACTAGAAGTAGTGTTAGGTTCGTAATCTTTCCTCAGATAATTTCTCTATGTGCCAGGACTGAGAACTTCTGGATTAGATTGTACCAAAGAAAGGGTTGGACATTTGAGGCCAGCACAGACCTGGACTCTGGTCTTGGCTCTCTGCTGGCCTCCTGCACCACCCTGAGCCTCAGGTGCCTCACCTGTAGTAGGATGTTTCCTTTCAACTTCATACTCCTTGGAGAGAGGAGGGTTATAGTCAAGCCCAGTTGCAGCGAAAAGTCACAAATAAAACCATCACAGAGTTTTCCAAGTCTCTCTCAGTGACCCACTCATGCTAGCAACATTCTGTGGAATGATTTGGTTCTTCCTCACCTGATGCTAACTGGAAAGGCTGGCCCATCTGTTGGACCCCATCTTCTGCAGCTTTTGCTTGAGGAGGAAGAGCCTGCCTACCTCCTACTGCCAATAGGAAACACTCACTGCTGTCAAGTCAAATCCGACTCATACCAACCCCTCCTTAAGTTTCTGGGGCGGTATCTCTAAGGAAGTAGATTGCCCAGTCTTCCTTCTGAGTAATGGCTGGTGGGTGCAAAGTGCCAGCCTTCTGGTTAGCAGTCAAATGCTTTAGGCACTATGCCACCAGAGCTCCTGATGGGACACGGGAACCGGTATTTTACATGCAGTGGCTTTTAACCTCCAACTTCCCCAATACAGCCCCTTGTCTGTAAAGGATCTGAGAGGTTAAGTACCCTCCCCAAGGAGTCAAAGCCTATCAGGCAACTCCACTGCAAGTGAAGGCCAGTCTGAGACTGTGCCTACACCTCAGTGCTCTTAAAGGCCTCATCCATTTCCCCTGCTGAGACCAAGGGTTCATGCAGCAGGCTGGGTAACCTACCATCTCAAGAAAAGGAAGCCTCCATGACACTTGCTTTCCCACATGGCTCTTCCCCCACATCTAAAAGAATCAACAGAACAAAGGGAGAGGCCTGCACTTGGATTCATGCATGTCCCTGGGGCAGCTGGAGTCTAAAAATACATCCACCCCACCCCCCTGCTCCCTTCATGGCTGATGCGTTTTGAGCCAGGCTATGCGACTCAGCGCCACATAATGACAACAATGCCTGGCACTGCTGGTGCCCGTGGCTGGAGACACCAGGCTCGCTGGGTAGAAACTGCTGCCCTCTGAGGTAAGGGTGGTGAAGATGAACTCACCACCTGCTTTCTCTCCAGACCCTGCTGCAGCCAAGACCTGTATTGTATACAGCATCCAGGTTTCCTGCACTACAACATAAAGGTGGTGGAGGTTTACCTTTCACCTTTGGTGGGCAGGCCTTAGACAGATTGCTCCACTCCTTCAGACCATAGGTTTCTAAGCCTGGAACAGTTCAAGGTGAAATCCACAGATGTGCGTCTGCAGGGAGTGAGCTGAGCTTGTGAGGCCCACCTGCCCGCAGCTCTGAACCCACCCAGCCAATGGGCTTTGATGGGTTTTCAGGAAGGTAGCAAGTGGGGCAGAGGCAATCCAAAACCGGCTTCCTGGAGTCTTCTGTGTTTGTCTTTGGAATACACTTGGGTTTTGTCCACCACAACCTTAGCTTCCTTGATGAAGTGCAACTAGTCTGTAACGGTACTGGGGTTTTTTAAGAGTATATATCTTGTTGATTAGGAGCTCTGGGGGTGCAGTGCCTAAGGTATTTGGCTGCTAACCAGAAGGTTGGTGGTTCAAACCCACCAGCCATTCCGTGGAAGGAAGACCAAGCACTCTACTTCTGTAAAGGTTTACCACCTCAGAAACCCAATGGGGGTTGCTGTGAGTTGGAATCAACTCAGTGGCAGTGAGTTTGGTTTTTTGGTTTGATATCTTCCTGATGAAAAATTGTATTCATTAAAAAAAATAATAATACAAGATTGAAAGGTAGAGATGCATTTATTTTTAAAAAAGAAAAGAAATATATAAGATTGAAAGGTAGAGGAGTGAGACCCATGGCCCAGGGTTACAGGCTACTTAGTGAACTGGGCCCAAGCCTGACTCCCAGGCCATCCCCCTTCAAGCCACTCCTTTTGTCCATTCCGGAGCCCTGACAAGCTTGGAGACAACACCCAGTGCTTCCAGTTGGCTGACCTTTTGTCTTGGAAGAAGAATCTATTTTTAGCCACAACTGAGACATCCAGAATGAAGTCAGAAGAGCCAGGGGTGAAATGAGGACTGTGGAGCTCTGAGTCAGGAGTGTTCTCTTTGGGTGGCACCTGGAAATTAGCTTAGGAGGCAGTTGTGCTTCTTCCCAGGGTAGTTTCTGCCCCATCAAGATCTCCATACCTGATGACTCCTGGGCCTGACATTGATAGGATTTTGTGTTTCCTTAGTACAGCTCAGTCAGATATGGTGATGTCACAGACGCAGGTGTCACTGATGGGAATATAAATCAACTTTCATTTTTCCATTATGAAAAAATTTTGGAAAGTACGGATATGTGGTAGTAAAGGCTGGTAGGGGGTATTACTAGGCATATATCCTAAAGAAGTTAGAGCCAGGACATGAATAGATAGATGCACACCCATGTTCATCACAGCACCATTCATAGTGGCAAAGATGGAAACAAGTGTCCATCAACGGGAATGAATAACCAAACTATGGTACAAGCATACAATGGACTACTATGCAGCACTAAAGAATAATGAAGAACCTGCAAAACACCTCATAATGTGGAGGAATTTAGAGGACATTATGCTGAGTGAAGTCAATCACATAAGGAAAAATACTGTATTAGCCCACTATTGTAGAAAGTCAAGGAAAGGTTTACATATGGAAGGAAACTGGGTTACAAGGGAGGAGAGCAGTGGTGAGGTAAAATTTCTTGATAGGTAAGAGACAAGTATTGATTTGGGTGAAGGGAAAGGCAATATACCAAAGGTGAGTGACCAACACAATAACACTAAGGAAAAGGAAGACACAGGTGACAAGAGGTACAACAAAGATGGACACTTCTAGATACACAATACTGCATTTTCAAGTAATAAACATTAATCTATAGGTGGATACACAGTTGGCAGTGTTGGGTGCCATCAAGTCAGCTCTGACTCATAATGCCCCTATGTACAACAGACCAAAACTGCCCAGTCCTATGCCAGCCTCACAATCCTTGCTATATCTGAGCCCATTGTTGCAGCCACTGTCAATCCATAGGTAGACAAGCTAAATGATTAGGTAGGTCTAGGCAAAAGGGAATATACCCATGACCATGTATAAGTTTGGCAGACAATATATTTTTTTGAAATTTTTATTGATTTGGGTGAACGTTTACAGGGCAAATTCATTTTCCATACAGCAGTTCATACACATTTTGTTTCATGACATAGACTGCAATTCTTCACAATGTAACAGCTCTCTTCCCACTTCCTCCCTGTAGTTAGTTCTTCCCTGTGTGATTCTTTCCTATGCATTCCTGTTTCCTGAGCTATCTTCCTGTGCAAATACTGCCCTTCTTTTCTGTCATGATTGATCCCACTAAGAAGTGTATCTACCTGATGTAAATGTTCACCCTATATGCCTGGCTATTTGGTGAGTTCAATTCCAGACCGGAAGGGTAACTAGGGGCCATAGTATCGGGGGTCTCACCAGGCTCTATTAGACCAGTAAACCTGTTGGTTTTGTTTGTTTGGTTTTTTTGATGATTTTCAGTTTTGTTCTACCTTGTTCTCCCACTCTATGCAGGATTGCTGCACTGATCCTTTTCTGAGTGGGTGACAGTGGTAGCCGAGCACCATCTAGTTGTTTTGTTTTATAGGCTGAGGTTCTCACAGTCCACCAGTCCCTTGGACAAACTGTTTCCATGTGTCTGGTTTTCTTCATTCTTCTCTGCTCTAGATGAGGAAAGACCCATTGTTGCATCTAGATGGCCACTTGCAAGCTTCTAAGACCCCCAACTGCTACTCAAAGTGTTGTTATGTGCTATTGAGTCCTCTCCAACTCATAGCATCCCTCCTTGGGTTTCCAAGGTGATATCACTACAAAAGTAGATTGCCCAACCTTCCTTCTGAGGAGTGGCTGGTGAGTTTGAACCGCCAACCTTCTGGTTAGCAGTCGAGTGCCTTAGGCACTACGCCACCAGAGCTTCCCTCAACAAAGCAGGGCATAGAACAATGTTTTTGTGTAGTATATTATGCCACTTGAGCTTGATGTCCCTTGCAACCATGGTACCAAGCCCACAGGTCCAACTATTTGCTCCCTTAGTGTACTTGGCTGTGGCTGAGAAGTTATATCATAACTTTGCTCCTTGTTAGCTCTATAACATATATGATGTTCTTATAGCACATACAAATGTATACATAGAAATACGGCAGACAATATATTTCTACATATGTATTTGTATGGGCTGTAAGAAATGTCCATATATATAATAGAGCTAATGGAGCAAAGTTATGATAACTTATTAGCCACAGCCAAACACCTTGAGGGAGTTTGGGCCCACTGGCTTGGGACCACAGTTGCAGGGGACATAAAGCTCAATTGGCATAACATACTACACAAAAGCATTGTTCTGTCCTATTTTGGTGAATAGACTGGGGTCTTTAAAGCTTGCAAGCAGCCATCTAAGATGCAACAATTGTTCTCTCTTCATCCAGAGCAAAGACAAATGAAGAAAACCAAAGATGGATGGAAATAATATAAGGGATTACTGGACCATGTGTACCTCAGCCTATATGATGCTGAGACCAGAAGAACTTGATGGTGCCCAGCTACCACTGTCAACCACTTGAAAAGGGATCAGTGCAGGAGATCCTAGATAGAGTGGGAAAAAATGTGGAACAAAACTCAATTATAAAAAGGACCAGATTTACTGGTCTGAGACTGGTGAAACCCTTGAGACTATGGCTCCTATTCACCCTTCAGGCCTGGAATTGAACTCACTACCCTGGCTTCCACCCTAACAACATAGATATATAAGGTGAACATTTACACCAGGTAGGTAGGTACATGCCTTAGAACAATCAACCATGGGAGATCAGAAGGGCAGTATTTGCACAGGGAGAGAGCTCAGAGGGCAGAAATCCACAGAAAAGGGCACGAGGCAAAGATAATCACAGGGAAGAAGTGAGAAGAGAGCTGTTTCATTATGGGGATTGCAGTCAGTGTCATGAAATAAAATGTGTATGAACTGTTGAATGGAAAATTAATGTGCTCTGTAAACTTTCACCCACATCACACACACACATACACACACAAAGCTGGAGTGTTTACGTGTGCCAACCCCAACCTCTTAATGTTTTGTTCTATTTCCAGCCAGTACTTATGGAGCTTTGGTTTTTAACACGCCAACTAAAGAAGTCCTGTTAGAATGCAATTTGGCAAGATCCTTCGAGATCTTAACAATGTCTGGAAGCTTTGGCCCATAATCCCACTTCCAGGAATCTCTCCTAATGAGAAAGCTCATGTGCACAGAGACTTTCTTTAGAGTCCTTTACAATTTTTAAAATAACAGCAAAAATTGAAATGCAACTTAACTGATTACCTTAGGGA
Organism: Orycteropus afer afer; assembly: GCF_000298275.1. Taxonomy (NCBI): domain Eukaryota; kingdom Metazoa; phylum Chordata; class Mammalia; order Tubulidentata; family Orycteropodidae; genus Orycteropus; species Orycteropus afer. The sequence goes on along the minus strand of NW_006921667.1, from coordinate 8,787,958 downwards.
AATAAAAGATACATCCACTTAATAGACTATTTTGCAGCTTTTAAGTATTCCTGAGAGTCCCTGGGTACTGCAAGTGGCCAACACACTAAGCTACTAACTGAAAGGTTGGTGGTTCAAGTCCACACAGAGGTGGTTGGAAGAAAGGCCTAGAGATGTACTTTGGAAAAATCAGCCACTGAAAACCCCATGGAGCACAGTTCTACTCTGACACACATGGGGTCACCATAAGAGTTGACTTGATGGAACTGGCTTTTTATTTAAGTACTCCTGAAGAGAAAGTGCCTATAAACTAAGTTACAAAAAGGATATGGTATGGTGAGATTGATTCTTAGTTGGGTTAGAGGATCTGTGGTGACATTTTAAATTTCTCTTTTCCCAATGTGCAATACTTTTGTGTTTTGCAGTGGCCAGTCCTTTAATCCTGAGCAGGTAGAATCACTGCTTTACCACAAGTCATCAGAACTGTCCTTGGTTCACTTGGTAAGCTTACAAAAAAGAGCTGGAGTACCTGTTTTTGCCACCACAACTGAAGGCACTAATACTAAGGTATTTAGGTCCTAGGCCAAAACCATCATTGGTTTGGGCCAGGCAGATGGACTGGCATCATCCTGATGATAAAGGACAGTGAGTGAACTCAGCACTGGCTTATCACACAGCTAGCAAAGCCTGGGCCTGGGCCAGCCCTGCCAAAGAGAAAGTCCTGCCCAAATGGTCGTTTTAGTTCTGCTCTGGTGAGAAACAAAAGTTGTGGAGGTTCGCCTTGGGTAGGTGACACAAACACAAACATCTTTTTTCTCCCTTTTAATCTGGGCCTAACACAGCCTTCACTGGCATGGATTCAATAAGGTTAATACGAAACAGGCACTGAGTTTACAAAACTGAGAAAACTATATGCAGAAGAAAACTAAAACCCATTAATTTTTCTATCCCAGTTCTTACCTTATTGAAACTATGGCATGTGGGGGAATTCAGAGCTTCCCAAAGCAAGGAGGCTCTGCAGAAGACTGTCTCCGGTGGGCTCTGAGTGTCCCACCCTTTACCAGAGCTCAGACTGGCATCGCTACTGGACCCATCCTAACCCTTGGTGGGCCATAGGTCTGGCAGTTCTCAGGACTCACAATGAACCTGGTTAAGCGAGGGAGCAGCAAGGCACAGACCCTCTGCCATCGGCAGTGGTGAGCACCGCCAACCAGCACTTCATTCCCAAACCCTGCAAAGTAAGCTGGAGATCCCATTTGTATTGATGAGAACACTACAGGTTCTAGCCAACCCTCTACTACCATTAAAGCCACTTAGAGCACTCTGCAGGTCAAGGCCAAGTGCTCTTCCTGAACTGTGGCATCAGTGGTGCCTGCAGTCTCTGCCCCTTTGATCCTCTGCCTCCAAGTCAGCCTGTCTCAATGCCTCCAATGGCAGCACACATACTGCTTCCCAGTGAAGCCACACCTCCCAGAAGAATGACAGCCCCTTAGTGAGTGAAGACTGCGAGCCTGCTCCCCTTTCTCTGCTTGTCCTGCAGGCTGTCAAAGGGAGAAGGAAGTGACTTAATAAAGTGGATGGAGAGGAAAAGAGAAGCAGGAATGTAAATGACACAGCTGTGGTGGCCACACCACAAGGACACATGGTTTTAGGTCCACCCTGGGGCTCCGTAGGGGAGCTCTGTGGCATAGCACATAGGCATTTGACTGCTAACCAGTAGGCTGGCAGTTCAAACCCACCAGCTACTCCTCAGAAGGAAGGTTGAGCAATCTATTTCCATAGTGATACTGCCTCAGAAACCCAAGGAGGGATCACTATGAGTTGGATCTGACTTGATGGCAGTTGAGTTTGGTTTCTTTTGGCTGCAGGGAGCTGCAGCCATGACAGACCTCCTTAGTCATCTGTGGTGTTGGAGGAAGTGAACTTGTCATGTACTTGCTTCACACCTGCTTTTCCCATCTGTGCAAGCAGAGGTAAAGAAGTAGAGAAATACCCTTCTCCTGAGAGTTGAACACAAGTGGCTGGAAGACTTGGGAGCAGCTCCCTGTCCCAGAAAGCTGGTAGCCACACCAAGGACCCAGGATGTCATCCTACTAAGGCAAGCTATCACATCAGGAGGAATCTTCTAGTATTCTCATTCCAAAAACATTCCACCTACTTTTCTAGTAAAACCCTACCACATCCTTGCTGACCCCAAACCCTGGTCAGGCTGCCAGGCTGAGCCATAGGACTTTCAGAAAACACCATACAGCCATGTATGATGATGCCACCTGCTCCTCCCCACCACGACTCACATGTATGCAAGGATTGTGTCCTTTTATTCTTGTTCTTTGAGATACTGCTTTGTTTCAGCAGGAAGGGCATCAGAGACATGGAGTCACCTAAGCAGGAAGGTGGACTCTTTCTCATGTAGCAAACCCTCCCCCACACAACCCCCACCAGGCTCCAAGACAGCAGACACCCAAGTCAAACCAGACATCAGCTGAGAGTAATTCACTGTGGCATGCGAGTAGGCCAGTTCTACACACCTGGCCTCTCCCCTCCGGGCAGGTGGAGTAGCAGCACTACAGTGGAGTCTCTTTAGCTCAGGGTGAGGTGACCAGTAACAATTCTATCAGCCTTTCAAGGAAGAGGCTCTCCAGGGAACTCTGCTGCCCAAGGAGATAGGGTGCCTAGTTGGGGGAAAAGGCATACAGAGCTGGAGCACAGAGCTCAAAAGACCACCACACACACACATACACACCTGTGGAAAACACCTGTGGTAGTTATGTTTGTGTGTCAACTGGGCTGGGCCTGGTTGAGTGGCTGGGCACCTGGTGGTAGTTATTCTCCATGATGAGACTGGCAATTAACTCCAGGGTGGGATCTACCACAAGCAGCTAAGTAGCTGCCTTTGGGATGTGGCCTGCCTGTACATAAGGAGAAGCCTTGGGGATAGTGTAGCTTATGGATGTAGCCGTGTCGTTGCTCAGTAGTCTGCCATGCTTTGCTGACCTTGGGACTTAAAATGGACTTAAATTAATAGCCTGCCACATGGTTTGGTAACATCGGGAGTGTGCCTTTTTACTTGTCAACCTTGGGTTGTCAGCCTCAGCAGCCAGTAGCTGCCTGAGTGAAGAGATGCCTCTAGCTTCAGTGTGCCAGGAGCAAGAGGCAGAGCTGAAGCCCAAGGCTGAGGGGCTTTCACACAGCCCCTAGAGCCTGGCACTTTGAACTTGGACTTAAAGCCTCCAAATTGTAAGAGAATAAACTCCTTTTTGTTAAGGCCATCCCATTTGTGGTATATTCTTGTCAGAGTGGCACTAGGTACCAGAATAACACCATTCTTTAAATAGCCAAAAACTTTATCCCAGGAGCACTAAGCATAGTCCTTGGGCAACAGAACAAACAAGTAACACTCAATAACTGGCACCAGAAGCCCTACCAAGTGTTGGTAGAAAAAATGGAGCTGATCCTTCTACCCCTGCTGGGTGGCAGAGGCCACACTACATCAGTAGGTTCACTGCTGGTGATGACACACTGAGCCCAAGGGCAGCTGGGGTGAGCCTGGGCAAGCACAGGTACCAGCACCCCAAACACTCTGGGTGGGTCCAGGCAGCTAAGCACCTACTACCTCCATGTGCTCAGGAAATGTTTCCTCTTTTTCTAGCTGAAAGCAAGAGAAAAGTGCTCTCTGTACGACTCACCAGCATCAGAACCCGTGCCAGTCACACCATTCCTCAGAGCAGTAACTCAGGGGCCTGCAGGCCACTATACAACACATAACCAATGCCATCAATCTCCTCCTCACGGAAGGTGCCAAAGAGGTTCACACTGGGGTTGAAGTGGCATAGCAGGCTGGCCTGCTCCAGGCCACTGATGAGCTCCTCCAGGGCCTGCAGGAAGCGTGACCCCAGCGCCTCCTCAGCCCAGTCCACCTCTTGCTCCCCCAGGTGCAGAACCACTTGAGTGAGGTGACCCCGGCTCAGCTGCCCCAGAGCTGGGTGACGGTGGCAGATAACACACAGCAGTCGCAGAAGTCGCTGACGGGTGCCAGCGTCTTGGTCATCCAGGGCCCGTAGCCTGTTGGCCTCAGCCTGGTAGAAGTCCTGCAGCCAAAGCTTCCCGGCCAGCCCCTCCAGAGGCCAGGCCAGGAGGACATGGTCATTGACACCAGCACCAGCCATGGCAGGAAGCACGGCAATGGTGAGCTCCAAATGTTCCTGCTGTACCTCAAGCAGCAGCAGCTCAGAGGTCACGCTGGGTCGGACCAGGCACCCAAGAAGGCTGCCAATGGCTGGCCAGTTGACAGAGGTGGTAAGTGCCTTGCGGAGCAACTCCAGTAGAAGCTGGGCACACAGGTAGCCACCCACCAGGAAGCGGTCCCAGGGGCTGCTCCCACGGGGACAGAACTCCAGTTGGGTCCGGCGCACAGCCCAGCAACGAGTGTCTCTGGCCACAGTGTCGGCCCCTGGCACCAAGCCCCACAGGTCCGGCTCCAGTCGTAGTGGCACAAGGAGACGCACAGGGTCAGCAGCACCAGCGTGTAACCCATCAAAGAGCGGCCCACCAGGCTCAAGGACCCCAAAGGGCAGTTCTGGGAACTTGCTTCGCAGGAAGGCCTGAAGTTCGAGGCTGATGTCACGGGCCAGCTGCTGGGCCACAGTCACATCAACTGCTGGGACAGACACGTGGTCCCGCTCAAATGCCAGCAGCTTCTCCTGGAAGGTCAGGCACAACTCTACTGGAGAGCCATGTTGAGGTAACATACAAGGATCAGCCTCTCCAGGCCCCTCTGCAAAGCAAAGGGGTCAGGGAAATATGTTAGCATACCCACTATAGGTCAGATGCAGCATGTTAAAGGGCCTCCACCCAGTCACTAGCTACATGACACCTTGGGCCTTGTTTTGCTTACCTGTAAAGTGGGGATCACAGCAAGGGCCTCACAGCTAGTGATGACAAGTTCTCATCGTCCCCAACTCCAACCACCCTTGCCCTACAGTTAAGACATTTTCCTGCAGAATTGGGGGATGTGGGTTTTGGCTTCATCCCCGGACAGGTCCTACCCTCTCTAGACCTCAGTTTCCCCATCTGAGGCTTCCCCCAGGTTCTCAAAACCCTACCATAATGCTGCCACTTCACTCCCTCACTCCAGTACTAAGAGGTAGAAGGAGAAATATAACTCCCTTCCACATTAGAGGGGCAATGCCCTGTCTGGGGTCACACAGGAGCCAATGGTGGAGTTTGGACTGAACTCAAGGAACTTGTTTATATTGAGTCTCCCAGATATGGCCACCAGAGGTGTGTCACTTACCTGGGGCAGTGGCCAAGGGGGCCAGGGTAGACAAATGCTGACTGAGGACAGCAGGCAGGGGCTGTGGCTGTGGGCGTGGCGTGGCCTTGAGCAGGCTCATCTCTTTCCAGCCATCCTCCATGCACGTGGCGTCACCCTTGGCATCGTCTTCTTCATCCCGTGGGCTGGTGGCTTTGTCAATGAGCTACAAGCAGAGTGACACAGATCAGAGCATCTGAGGCCTGGGCTACATGGAGTTTACGGCGAAACAAAGCCTAGTGGCACAGTAAGCCAGGTCATCTTGGGGGTGGGGGATGAGGAGCTGAGACCCTGCCCAGCCATGTGTCTTCCTCTGTAGGCCCACAGGTAACCCTACCAGCCTTACCCGCTTCACAGCCAGGGTGGCAATACCCAGCACAGCAGCTGCGCCCATGCCCAGCACTAGGCGGGCATTGGCCAACAGGAAGTCCACAGCACTGCCCAGCACAGCGTCGTCATGCCGCTTTCCCTGCTTCTGGGAGAACTCTGCCATGATCAGCCTGTAGGAGAGCAAGGGGGTTATGTAACTCCAGCGGGAAGCCAGGCTCATCTGGGGCAGGAGGGGCAGGGAGCATAGGCCCCTAAGCCAGGGTTGAGCTCATGGGGAGGGCTTCTGGGAATTTCTCAGTAGAAAGACAACTTGCATGGTTTCTTGGGAGGAGATGAGGGAGTTGTCCAAGCCCCTCCCCCAAACCTGCAAACAAACTGCCTTCTGGAAAAGGTGGCTCACAGAGGCCCTGAGGCAGGTCAGAGGAGGAAGCCCATCACCCACTCACCTACCTAGACCCAGGACATTACCAAACATCTCTGGGGAGGGTCATATCATCACCACCATTTACAAACCCAGTGGGAAGTGGGGATGTGGACCCATACCAGAAAATCCTTCAGCCTCTTACCCGCCCCAGAGTCTGGTCAGTCCTGTTCCACAGCCTGAGGCTGCCTCATCCCAAGGTTCCTAACCAGGGCTTCACAACAGCCCTCTGATCTCCAGTTCACTCTGTGTGCCAAAGCCCAGAGGATACCAGAGACTGGGGGTCCCAGGCAGCCTGAGACTGACTGCCCAGGGACTCTCAGACCTTGGGTGGAAGCTCAGGGGGTCACAGTTAAACCCCCAAATCTTGCAAAGGTAGCCCCTGGACAGTGACATGGCCCAGGCTGGCAGATATCTGCCTGTAAATGGACAGGTGCAAGTTGAGGCTGAAGATCCCACTCCCAGGAAGCAGCAAGTAGGGTAGCTCCAAAGGTGAAGCTTTCAGAGGACTGGCCCAGTATCTCCAGATAGAGGGCTCTCTGGGCCTTTCAGGCTTGGGACAATGGGGGAGGGGGAGGAGCAAAGAAGTCAAGCAACAAAAACAATCAAGGTCCCAGCCTGTCTCCTTAGTTGTCAAATAGCACAGGCAGGGCAAGGAAAGAAAAGTGATGAGACCTGGAAGCAAGGGTCAGGAAGTGGGAGATGCAAGCAGAGGTGTCTCCAGAGGCCCAGCCCACCATGGTCTCAGGTTCTAGGAGGGGAAATTCTGCACTTAGGCCCTGCCCACTAACAAGAGAGCTGAAACGCAGTGGTGACCAGGGGGCATATTTAGGAGCCTGGGCTCCATCAAGAGGGTTATAGTAAGTTTGACGAGGCCAGGGCCGAGGACCGAGTCACAGCCAGCTCAGCCACCACAGACTTCTGTCCTCCCTGCCCTACTACAGGTGCCTGGGGCTCAGTCGCAGGGTGAGTAGATGCCAGAGCAGCTGATGCTCCAAGCCAGTCATGACTCAGGCCCCGACACCTGCCCATCCTGACTAAAAATAGAACAAGGGGACTCCGGGGCCTGGAGAGGCCCGCCATGGTCAGCAGCCGTTGACACGAAGTCCAGGAACCCACTCTGCAAACTGTAAAGCACATTAATTACTTCCACCAATCTATAGTGGGAGTCTGCCCAGCCCCTGGTGGAGTCGCGCAGCTCCAACCTGTAGCCTTCCAACTCCACGAGGGGGATCCCACTCTGCGCAGCCCGGGGCTTGGAGGGCCGGAAACGCCGCCTGTCGAGTTATGGCACTGCTGACTCGTGGGGAAACTGAGGCCCCGGGAAGGGGAACAGCCTAAGGTAAGGACATAACCTGGACCAGAACTCTGGTCGGAGCCCTTCTCCGCTCCCCGCTGCGGGCACAGGCCACGCCCCAAACCGTGTCCAAGCACAAGCCACACCCGACTAGGTGACTGGGCCGTCCGCCGCGCTAGGCCCCGGAGCCCCGGCCCGCTTGGGATGGAACGTGAAGAACCCAGCACCAGAACACCGAGACCCTGGGAGGCCATAACCCTTCCAGGGCACGTAGACGAGCAGGCCGTACTCCCAATCAGAGCACGCAGGGCTCTAATCACGTTCCAAAATACTTCTTGGCTCAACCAATAACAGGCCGGTCGCGCCCCCTCGTTGCCGACGTTCTCCCTGGGAGGGGCGGGACACCGCCGACGCACCCCTAATTTAAAGGGGCAGGAAAAACCGTATTCCCGGTCCGCAGCAGGTGGTGAATTTGCGACTTTTTATCGCGCGGTTCAGCCGATCTGGAGGCAGGTGGTGACACGGTTGTGATTGTGTCGGGAGCGTCCAGTGTTGAGAGGTCATCGGGGCCGGGCAAACACTCCTGGGGCCACAGCCAGACTCCTTTCATTTGATCCCCTTAGGCCGGATCCCCTGGAGCAGGCCTTAGTGGCTTTATTAATATTACTTGTTAGCTCACCTGGCACTGTGTGGCGAGAGAGCTCAACCCTGCCACCTACCTTGTGTGACCTCACATGGGCCATTGCTTCACTCAGGCCTCAGTTTTCTCTTCTGTGAATTGGCTATACGAGACTCATAATAACACCCTTGTAATCCCTTGGCAAATACTTATTAGACCTCGTGAACCACATAGTCCAAGATGTTAGCCTCCTTTCTGGAACTTGCATTGCGCGTGGGGTTGGGGCAACTAAGCACATAAATGATCAGTGAAGTGGGTGTTGAGTGTCAGCAGGAATACTAATGACGGGCCACTTATTGAGCGCCTGCAGTTTTCAGCAAGCTATACGTGGATTTGCTCAGAAAGCACTTTACAGGGCTCTATACCGAGGGCCAAAGTCTCAGTACCCAGTCGGCCACGTCCCCGGGCTTGGGTCTAGACTCTCTCTTAGGGTCACTGCAGCAGCCCAGGAGACAATACCTGGCCCTCCAGGGCCCTGACACCTGCCCCTACACCCGGACACCGACCATCATAGCTCCTGCGGAGAGCCTGGGGCGGCTTTCCGGCAGGCGCTGGCGGGTTAAAGGGGCGGGGCAGGCCTGGGACAGCTAGGTCCGCCTTCCGTCCGCCTGCCGCGCCGCCGGCCGCTGAGAGAGAGGCGCCATGGAAGCTACTGGGGTGCTTCCGTTCGTGCGAGGCGTGGACTTGAGCGGCAATGACTTCAAGGTGAGCGGGGATGGTACCCTGCACAGCTAGGCCTGCCGGCCTGCGCTTGCTTTCTGTCCGCTGCGGACCTGCCTGCAGCTGGGGTGGGGCTCTCTGCGCCCGGCGGGAGGCCGACTTCAGGCCTCCGCGCGGGCCCGACGGGGCAAACCTAGGCCGGGAAGGACGGACGACGACCAGGGAGCAGGAGACGCTCACGCCCGGAGTCATCCCAGGGAGAAGGGGACTCTATCCGGGAGCCCCTCCTAGGGCCCCGTTCCGGTAGTTTGGGCCCCGCCCAGCCGCCGCCTCAGCACCCCCACCTCCGCCCCTCTGAGGTCACACACCCAAGTCAGGCCCTGATTCATGCCTGAGCTGCTTTGTCCCCGCCACTTCCACCTCATCCTCTGTGGTCTTGGGCAGGTTGCTTTTCTGCTTGTTCTCTGCTTAGAGCCACCGATCCAGACAAGGGGCTTAACAGTAGCACTCTGCTTCCCCAGGGAAGTTGTGAGGATTAACGTGTCAAGGAGGTGTGCCAGGTCCTGGGAGGGGTTGTCTGATCTGCTCCCCAAAAAACCCAACCCCACCCCCACTCCCCGCTCGGGAGTGGGGCTTCAGTGAGCTACTGTTGGAATGGTAGAGGAGGGGACCAAGGAAGGATCCATTTTGGCAGCCTTGGGCTGCAGGATCTAAGCCCAAGGAGGCAGGCTCTTCCTGTATCTATCCCACATGTACAAACCTTCTACTCCATGCACAATTGGCCATCCCATTACTTTCTGTCTCCATCTTCACCTTTCTCACCAGGGATCTCCATGTGTTCTCTGAGTCACTAGGGAGTGTGGTCATAGTGGGAAGGAGATGCCAGCTATGGGCAGTGAGGGCACATACTGCCCTCACCCCTGTCCCAGGGCCAGGAATGCTGAAGGACACTCAGCACCTCAGCCTTGTGTAGAATGAATGAATGTATGAATGAATGCATTTATTTGTGTGGGATGGGAAGCTGGGCCCTGGATGGCCTTGGGGGCACAGCCCGGGCCTGGAATGCTGGCAAAGAAATGTGGGCCATGCTAACACAAAACTTATGCTGGCCAGGCCCTATGTTGGCTGCTGAAGGTGTCACCTGCAACAAACCTGTTCTCTCAGGGCCCTCCTGGGCCTCAGAGTCCAGTGGGAGAGCTGCATTTGGGACCACTCTAATAATTAGTCTATCCTCAGAACACTTGTTATATAGATTTTATTATTATTATTATTATTAGCCCTATATGATGGGTAAGGAAATTGAGGCACAGATTGGAAAAGTGACTTGTCCAGAGTTACACAACTGGTGAGTGTGGGCTCTGTTGGTTCTCAGAGGCTCCCCTGAACAGTGGGAGCTGCAGAGGGTTGTGGAGCTGAAGCACCAGAAGGGAGTGCTCTCTTCTCCCAGCCCAGCCCACAATTACATCTCCTTACACCAGGGTGGCTACTTTCCTGAGAATGTCAAGGCCATGACCAGCCTGCGATGGCTGAAGCTGAACCGCACAGGCCTCTGCTACCTGCCAGAGGAGCTTGCTGCCCTGCAGAAGCTGGTAAGGAGCTTCAGGTGGGCAGGGAGGGTCTGTAGGGATAAGACTAGGCCAGATGAGCAGAGGCTATGCAGAGAGCAGCTGACACAGAAAGAACATTCTGACAGCTGTGATCAGAGGTGGCAGGTAGGGAGTGAGTGTGCTGACCCAGGAGGTATACAAGAAAAGATTGGGCCTGTGAGGGAGGGCGACTGTAGAACTGCAGAGGTAGACTGGGTCTGTGTGGCAGAAGGCCCTTCCAAATAGAACAAGGTTATGGTTGGGGACAAGGACCTTGTAGTCATCCTACCCACCCCATTGAACTCCTGTTATTCTGTCCTGGCCCAGGAACACTTGTCTGTGAGCCACAACAACCTGACCACGCTTCATGGGGAGCTGTCCAGCCTGCCATCACTGCGGGTGAGTGCTGGCAGGAAGGCCACTGGCCTTGTGGATGGGGGGTGGAATCCTGCCGGAAGAAGGAGAGCAGGTCCAGATCCCAGGCCAGGCCAGCATCTCTGCCATCCTCATGTCAGGCTCCAGCCTAGGCATAAAGGGGAGAGGACAAAATAATACCCCATGTAAAGTAAACCATGTGGATTAGAGAATGTCATGGAAAAACATTAAAAAGTCCAAAATCCTACCCATTTTGGGCAAGAACAACAACTCAAAACCAAACTCACTGCCGTCGAGTCAGATCCGACTCATAGCAACCCCTCCTTGGGTTTCCGAGGCAGTGTCACTACAGAAATAGATTGCCCAACCTTCCTTCCAAGGAGTGGCTGGTGGATTGAACCACTAGCCTTCTGGTTAGCAGGCAAATGCCTTAGGCCCTGTGCTACCAGAGCTCCCTACAGCAATAACTACAGCAATAATAATCAATACAGCTTGAGTACTCTTCCAACTGTTCTGTGGATTTTTTCATAAAATCCTGACCACTACCTATTTCACAAGGAGCCCTGGTGGTACAATAGTTAAGCATTTGGCTGCTAATTGAAAAGTTGGCAGTTCACTTCCAGTAAGATGGAGGAATAGGCAGACAAGCAACATAGACCCTCTTCAACAAAGAAAAGAAAAATTAATTGCCAGAGATACAGAAGGTAATCCTGGAACCCTGAGCTTCGAAAGGAACTATACAGAAGTGGATTAAGCACCAACTACTGGAAAAACCTGAACGAAAACAGGGAGTACAGAGACGGTCGGAGCTGTGAACTGTCAGCTACTCTGACGAGACAACAGCCTGAATATTTCCAAGTGGTGTTGGGACTTGAGAATTGACCTAAAGATCAGTCCCAGTCACCAAGGGCTGCAGGGACAACTGATCTGGTGACCTATGACTAGGAAGGGAAACAGCAAGGAGGGAGACAACCTGAGCTGTGGACTTTCTGCTGTCCAGAGGGCGCAGCCATTTTGAATATTTACAGGTGCCAACCATTTTGGATTGTAAAGTGATAGCATTCTCATTCAGATTCCAGGGACCTAAGAACAGGCTCTGTTTGCCAGGCTCGGCAAGGACATATGAGAGGCTTACAAAGGAAAGGAGACAGGTGGTGAGTGTATAAGTGTTGTCAACTAGTGAATAGAGGAGCACAGCACAGTACCCTGCCTGTATAGATAACATACAAACAAAACAAAGAAAAATTGTGGGCAAGTCACTCCAACATACAATCACCAATTAAATATAAACACAAAAACGTCACAATGCCTCA
>NW_006921667.1:8742887-8773582 GCF_000298275.1 Orycteropus afer afer | reverse complement strand
TCACTTTAGTTTTGTGGATTTCGCTGTACATAAATTATATTTCAATAAAATGCATTTAAAAAAAAAAAAGAAAGGTTGGCAGTTCAAACCCACACGGTGGCTCTGTGAGGGAAGGCCTGACAGTTTGTTACCATAAAGGTTACAGCCTAGAACACCTTATAGAGCAGTTGTACTCTGTATATGGGGTCGCCATGAATCAAAGTTGACTCAACAACACCTAACAACAACAACAATCTATTGCACAGGTAGGAAACTTAGGTCATTTGTTCAAGACCACACATATCCAGACCAAAAACCACACCCACTGCCATCAAGTTGATTCTGACTCATAGCTACCTCCACTGGGTTTCTAAGGCAGTAAATCTTTATGAAAGTAGATTGCCCAGTCTTCTGCAGAAGTGACCAACACAGAGTGGCTGGTGGGTTTGAACCGCCAACCTTCTGGTTAACAGTGAAATGCCTTAGGTGCTGCGCCCCCAGAGCTCCTTATACATCTAGAGAGTGGTGGATAAAAGTTCAAGTGGAGTTTGGCTAGAAGGGAAAGTGTCAGGGTGGTCCTTGTGCTGGCCTCTGGGACACTTTTGAGCTGGACTTTGAGGTATGATAGGAGTTCACTAGAAGGCTAGGAAGAGGGTAAAGGGACTGTGTGAGCAAAGTCCCAGAAGTGTGAGAGCACTTAGGCCTGGCCTCCAGTGGGCTTCCTAGATGAGACCTATCTATCTGCTTCTTCCTGGGGGTGCAAACCAGAAGTCATGGGGCTCTCATGGTTTATCCCCAGGCTATTGTGGCTCGAGCCAACAGCCTGAAGAATTCCGGAGTGCCAGATGACATCTTCAAGCTGGATGACCTCTCAGTCCTGGTCAGTGGTTGTATACCCATTTGGCCTCTCTGTACGCTCTGACCATTCAGTCCCCACCCACCCCACATCCCTGGTCCCTAGGGGCCATTGTTAACCCATTTCACAGATGGGGAAACTGAGGCTCAGAGTGGGTATTGCCTTGCCTTAAATCCCTCATGGGGTCAGATCTCTAACCCAGGCACTCTTTTTTTTTTTTTTTTTAATTGTGATTTGGGTGAAAATTTACAGAGCAAATTTACTTTCCATACAGCATTTCACATTATGCTTTGTCTCATGACATTGACTACAGTTTACCACAATGCTACAGCTCCCCTCCCACTTCATCCCCATAGTTACCTCCTCCCTGTGTCCTTCCCTCCATGCACTCCTGCCCCCTGAGCTATGTTCCTGTGCATGCACAGCCCTTCTATTCTCCCATGATTGTTCTCTCCAAGGAGTGTATCTACCTAGTGTAAATGTTCACCTCACATGCCTGTCTTTTGTTTGGCTGGAAGCCACAGGAGTGGGTTAAATTCCAGACCTAAAGGGCTAGGGGCCATAGTCTCAGTGGTTCTACTAGACTCTATATCAGACCAGCAAACCTGGTCCCTCTTTTTTTTATTTTTTCCCAAATGATTTTGAGTTTTGTTCCACATCGTTCTCCCACTTTATCCAGGATCTCGTACATAGATCCCCTTCCGAGTGGTGGACAGTGGTAGTTGGGCACCATCTAGTTCTTCTGGTCTCATAGTTGTATAGGCTGCGGATCACATGGTGTACCAGTCACTTGGACTAACTCCTTCCATGAATCTTTGGTTTTCTTCATTCTTTGCTCTGGATGAGGAGAGACCCATGGTTGCCTCTTTTAAGATCCCAGTCTCTACTTGCCAAAGTAGGAGGTAGAACAATGTTTTGTGTAGTGTGTTATGCCAGTTGAACTTGATATAACCTGTGACTGTGATCCCAAGCCCACAGGTTCAACTGCTTGCTCCCTTTAACCCAGGCACTCTTCATCCCAGGGTCCTGGCTACCTCATTTTTGGCTCTTCCTCACTCCCCCCTTATTGCCCTTCCTGATTCCCTGGGCCTGGCAGAAGCCTGGCTGGGTAGGCCTAGCCTTAGATACTCCTGAGCAGGTCCTTCCCCTCCCACCTAGGACTTGAGCTACAATCAGCTGACTGAGTGCCCACGGGAACTGGAGAATGCCAAAAACATGCTGGTGCTGAACCTCAGCCACAACAGGTGCCTGTCCTGCTGAGCGGGGGCTCAGGGTAGGAGGGGGAGGCCCAGGCTACAACAATGCAGGAGCCAGATGGGCCTGGAGATGGGTATCCAGGCCAACTCAGACAGCCGCTGCCTGCTCCTTTCCCTCTGGCTACAGCATCGACACCATCCCCAACCAGCTCTTCATTAACCTCACTGACCTGCTGTACCTGGACCTCAGCGAGAACCGCCTGGAGAGCTTGCCACCGCAGATGCGCCGCCTAGTGCAGCTACAAACACTAGTGCTCAATGGGAACCCACTGCTGCATGCTCAGCTTCGGTAAGTCTATGCCCTAGCTTTTAGACACGCCCCTCACTCTTGGCCACACCTCTCAGCGACTGCTAGATTTAGCCCTGCCCCCTCAAGGATACTCCCTTCTAGCCTTAACTTCTCAGAGACCAAAAAAGCAAACTCACTGCTGTCCAGTCGGATCCGACTCATAGTGACTCCTCCTTGGGTTTCCGAGGCAGTATCTCTGTGGAAGTAGATTGCCCAGTCTTCCTTCCAAGGAGTGGCTGGTAGGTTTGAACCGCCAGCCTTCTGGTTAGCAGTCAGATGTCTTGGTCACTACACCACCAGAGCATCTTGGCCTTTTTCTCTTTAAACCTAGCCACACTCCAGTCCCTCCTGGGTGGGTTGTATCTTGCAGGCTCTGCTCCTGCCTTCTTAAATAACATCTTGCCTACCCTGGGTCCTGTCTACCTATTTGACCCTGCTCTGCAGCCTCCCTTGGTTGGTCCCTCAGGTAGATGACCATCTAACTGCCCTACCAGGAGAAGCCCTGTCCTACCCCTCTAGGCTTGGGCCCCAGGTTCTACCCCTTTCCCCAGATGCAGCCCTAACCTATATCCTGACCACCTTTTCCTCCCGTCTCTGCAGGCAACTGCCAGCCATGTTGGCCCTGCAGACGCTGCACCTGCGGCATACCCAGCGCACCCAGAGCAACCTCCCCACCAGCCTGGAGGGCCTGAGCAACCTATCAGGTCAGGCGACGTTCTTGGTAACCCTGCCCCCTCTAGACATCCTTTCTTCTTTTTGAAGGCTGGCGTGGAGCCCTTTTTCTCTGAGTGTTGCCCAGAGGGAAAAGGATACCAGCTATATTGTTATTCTTTTTGTCATTATGAAGATAAGTGTTTAAGCATATACTTTATGCTTAAGAGTTTGTGCTAATTGATCCCCACCCCAGATGGAGAAACCAGGGCTCAGAGAGGTTAAGTTCCTTGCCTAAGGCCACATAGCCTGTAGGGCAGAGCTGGGTTCAAACTACATTTGATTGCCCTAGAGCCTGCTGTTGCCCACCTTTCACACCCCCAGATGTGGACCTGTCCTGCAATGACCTGGCACGAGTGCCCGAGTGCCTGTACACCCTCCCCAGTCTGCGCCGCCTCAACCTCAGCAGCAACCAGATCACAGAGCTGTCCCTGTGCATTGACCAGTGGGTGCACCTGGAGACCTTGAACCTATCCCGCAACCAGCTCACCTCACTGCCTGTTTGTGCAGGGCTCTTGGTTGGGGAGGTGGGGGGGATGTGTCCAGGACAGCCCTGACCTCTTGTCCCTTACCCATCTCCCCTCTAGTCAGCCATTTGCAAGCTGACCAAACTGAAGAAGCTGTACCTGAACTCCAACAAGCTGGACTTCGATGGTCTGCCCTCAGGCATTGGCAAGCTGGCCAACTTGGAAGAGTTCATGGCTGCCAACAACAACCTGGAGCTGATCCCTGAGAGCCTCTGCAGGTACGGGCCAAGCTGGGGCCAGGGTATATCTGGCAGGAGTGGGGCTAACAGCACAACAAGCCCGGAACTGTAGCCAGATCCCATTCTCTGGTCTTAGTCATATAAAATGGTATATAATGGGAATAGTTTAATCTGACTTCGTGGATAACAATCTTTCAGGCCCAGGCCAGCAGTTCCCATTGTAGGTGTCTCAGAGCACCCTTTGGAAGTACACTGATGGGGATGAGGCCAGAAGGGTTCTACTGCCATAGTAGCTTAGAATACAGTGTTGCTTCTGCCCCCTTTTGGAGGCTACAGAGCCCACTAGTGTGGTCTCCTGGCTCTGGCAAGTCTTACAGGCAGAGAGCTGAGCTGCCTGTTCCCAAGCTTTTGTTGTGCCCCTTCCTTCGTATTCAGGGAGCCCTGAATTCTGCAGAAGACCACTTTGGTAAATGCTGCTATGTAGAAGTCACAAAACCTAGTCACTTAACTATGAGGAGACACTGGCTCTAACAGCTGCAGCTTTCCCCACCATTCCTGGAATTTAAAACCCTTTGCTTTTTTTTTTTTTTTTTTTATTTTTTATTGTGATTTGGGTGAAAGTTTACAGAACAATTTCATTTTCCATGCAACATTTCATACACATTTTGTCTCATGACATTGACTACAATTTCCCACAATATAACAGCTCTCTTCTCACTTCCTCCCCATGGTTACCTCTTCCCTGTGTCCTTCCCTCCCGTGCACTCCTGCCCCCTCCAGCAGTCTCCCTGTGCATACACTGCTCTTCTGTTCTCCCATGATTGATTGCCCCAAGAAGTGTATCTACCTAATGTAAACATTCACCCCATATGCTGTAAAACCTGGTGTTTTCTTAATGGAGCCTGACTACTCAGTTACCTTGGGCCCTACCTGCTTTACCTCCCCAGAACTGGAAGTGTCCCTGCCTCCCCACTCCCCTACTATCTTTCTGAGACTTCGTCTCCTGGCCCTGTTCTCACAGGTGCACAAAGTTGAGGAAACTCGTCCTGAACAAGAACCGCCTGGTGACCCTCCCGGAGGCCATCCACTTCCTATCAGCGATTGAGGTCCAGGGCGGGCCTGGGCTGAGTGCTAAAAGTGAAGAGGAAGGGGTGGGGGGCAGAGGTACAGACAGACAGAAATATGTGAACAATGGGGTATGCATTGAGGCTAGCGGGACTTAGCTTAGGCCTGGAGGGTATCACATGCCCTGGGTTTGGAGTAAACTGGGGTGGGGGGACAGAGTATGGAGTATTAACCTTTCTGGTCTAAAGTTGCCATGGATTGTGGCCTTGAAGAAGCCATGGCCCTCTTTGGGCCTTAGTTCCTCATCTGTAAAATGAATGTAATAATTCCCAGCCAGTCCTTCTCAGAAAGGGAAAGAAGGCCTTCTCTGTGGGTGGGAAGCATGGCTATTACAGCAACAAACAGTAGTTCTGTTCTGTTGAGGGGTAAGTACTGTAGAATGGAGGGTAGCACCAGAGTTCAAGGGGCACACATGTCCTGGAGCCTGGAAGTAAGGCCCACCTCTCCTCCCTGAGTCTGACGGGCTGCAAGAAAGGGCTTCACACCCAGGCTTTGCTCCCCACTGATGCCTTTGGGAGAGGCCAAGCCACATCTGTGTCTTTGAAGCCACCCAACAGCCTATGAGGTCATGTTTTACAAGAAGGGCAGCCAGAGTGCTAGGATGAAAACCCAGGCTCTGCCCTAAACAGTTGCAGACAAGAAAAAAACAGGTTTGGTGTGGCTGGGAGGTGTTGCTCACGTGCTACTTTTACTCACCTCATGAGGCAGGTTCTGGATGTTCGGGAGAACCCCAGCCTGGTCATGCCACCCAAGCCTGCTGACCGCACTGCTGAGTGGTACAACATCGACTTCTCACTGCAGAACCAACTGAGGCTGGCAGGTGCTTCCCCTGCTACAGTGGCTGCAGCAGCAGCTGGTAAGCAAGAGAAGGCCTAGCCTGGCCTCACGTTTCCATCTGTAAATTGGGTGGGATACAGTTATCTGAGCTAGGACTGTCTCAGGGATCTGGGCCCTGAGGCATAGGGTTGGTCTTTGGTTGTATAGATGCCCAAGGGCATGGGTCCAGCCAGACCTCAGATGTTTGCCCCATCCCTCAGCAGGGAGCGGACCCAAGGACCCTCTGGCTCGAAAGATGCGGCTACGGAGGCGCAAGGACTCTGCCCAGGATGACCAGGCCAAGCAGGTGTTGAAGGGCATGTCAGACGTGGCTCAGGAGAAGAATAAAAAACAGGCGGTAAGCCAGGCTAGGCCTGGGGCAGGGCAGTTAGCCCTGGCCTGTACTATCACCCAAGCCAAGAGGTAGACTATCACCCAAGCCAAGAGGTAGAGGGAGAACTGGGCTGAGAGGAAAATAGTGCAAAGGCCCTGGGGTAGGTTGCAAGTAGAGATGTGTCTGAATAGCTGCACAGAGTGACAGCTCTCATCATGCTATACCCTCAGGAGAGCACAGATGCCCCAGGCCCTGGTGGGAAGGTGCGGCGATGGGACCAGGGCCTGGAGAAGCCACGCCTTGACTACTCAGAGTTCTTCACAGAGGACGTGGGCCAGTTGCCCGGCCTGACCATCTGGCAGATCGAGAACTTTGTTCCTGTGCTGGTAGAGGAGGCCTTTCATGGCAAGTTCTATGAGGCCGACTGCTACATTGTGCTCAAGGTGAGGGCTGCACAATGGGGGCACCAGGCACCAGGCCTCTCGCCATAGTGCCCTTATCTTAGATGGCCCAGAAACCCACAGTTCCTTAGTGGGAGGTTAGGGCTTTACAGAGGTGGATGGGCAGCTAGAGCAGTGGAATCCCATCTGTGGTGGCTTCTCAGACGGGCAAGGACACCAGAATGGCCCAGGTGAGGGCTGACACGGCACTGCTGGCCCCCAGACCTTTTTGGACGACAGCAGCTCCCTGAACTGGGAGATCTACTACTGGATCGGTGGGGAGGCAACCCTCGACAAGAAGGCTTGCTCTGCCATCCATGCTGTCAACCTGCGCAACTACTTGGGTGCTGAGTGCCGCACCATACGGGAAGAGATGGGCGACGAAAGTGAAGAATTCTTGCAGGTGCCTACTACGAACAAGGCTTGGGTGGGGTGGGGCTAAGTTGGGCAAGGGGTTGCCGGGAAGCTGAGACCAAAGGTGGCAGTGGCAGGAGTGATGAGCAGAAACACAAAGGCTAATGGGAGGTGGAGGAAAGCACTGAGGCCAAAGAGAAGGAGCCTGGGACTGAGAGCTGGAGTTAGTAGGGTAAAGAATAGAGGGCTGGGAAACTGAGCCAGTGGGCATGGCCAAGAGGGTTCCAGGAAGCCAAAGACTAATAGTGGTTGGGGACAGGGCCACAAGCTGGGGTGCTAAGGAGGCAGGGCCAAGGGTAGGACATGGAGTCTGGACTTGAATGAGGTACTGAGTTAGATTAGCAGACCAGTCTACCCTCACTATACTGCCTTCATTAGTGTAGAGATACCCCCCAAGGCTTGCATTCTCCCACAAACCTATACATACATGGATATCTAAACATGCTGTGTATGTGCACACACCTTCATGCATGCAAACTCTTCATGATTTTGTCCCTTTTAACACTCCAATATATGTTTATAGACACAGCTTTCAGTACCTGCTTCATGAACACACTTTGTGGTATTTGGTGGTGTGGGGGAACAACTGAGTGAGGAGAAACTGCACCCTCTCCCACACACAGGTGTTTGACAACGACATCTCCTACATTGAGGGCGGGACAGCCAGTGGCTTCTACACTGTGGAGGACATGCACTATGTCACCAGGTAAGGGTGTTGGAAGCAGGTGGGATGGAGAGCAGATTAACAACACTGTCCTGGATTCAGCTGGGGAAGGCTGTACAGTGAGAAGAGGAGGGGTGCTGGGGAGGTCAGCCCCTTGGTGCTCACACTGAGTGGTTTGTGCCCTGGTCCCAGGATGTACCGCGTGTATGGGAAAAAGAACATTAAGTTGGAGCCTGTACCACTCAAGGGTGCCTCCCTGGACCCGAGGTGAGTCCCCATGGTGTAAAGTAGGAATGCTTTACCCTCAGCCTCCTCTCTACCAGTAGGAGATAGATTGGGATTTCCTAGAAGAAGAGGCCCTCCCTCAAGCAACCCCTTTTTTCCCTTGTCCCATGGAGCTTGGCAGGAGGGTTCCACATACCCATGATGGGGTGTTCTGGTGGCCTGAGGGCTTGGGCAGGGGTAAACATTGCCTCCTGCCCCTCCTGTCCAGGTTTGTTTTCCTGCTGGACCAAGGGCTGGACATCTATGTGTGGCGGGGAGCCCAGGCCACGCTGGGCAGCACCACCAAGGCCAGGTATAAGACTGTCCTCCATGTGGCTCTTTGGGTTGTTTGCACGTAAGAAAGTCACCACATATCAGGAGGCAAACTGATGTCAGCTCATTCTCTCACTGGCCCAGGCCAGCTGGAAAGGGGAACAGGCCTCACTAGGGGCTCTGCATCCCCAACCCCTTTGCCCCCAGACTCTTTGCAGAGAAAATAAACAAGAATGAGCGGAAAGGGAAGGCAGAGATCACGCTGCTGGTGCAGGGCCAGGAGCCCCCGGAGTTCTGGGAGGTACTAGGCGGAGAGCCTTCTGAGATCAAGAAGCATGTACCTGATGATTTCTGGCCGCCTTCACCCAAACTATACAAAGTGAGTAGAGTTGGAGTTGGGGTGCAGGGCTGGCCCTGACTCCCACCATGCTGAGGGGACCGCAGGCATCTCTGAGTTGGCTATGAAGGTTCCACCTGGGCTTTGGTGGGGCAAGGGTGCCACCTTCTGGACAGGCTCTGACAAAGGCCTGGAGACTGGCTCTGGTTTTAAAAAAAAAAAAAAAAGTACTGCCTTCAAGTCAGATCTGACTTATAGCGACCCCCCCTTGGGTTTCTGATGCAGTATCACTATGGAAGTAGATTGCCCAACAGGAAGGTAGTCTGGAGAAGAAGGCAGAGAAGTGCCTAGGTTACAGGTTCAGAACATGCCCTTAATTCTGTAGGTGACAGGAGACAGACAAGTTAGAGGATTGAAAATGACAGTAAGCACCTGGAAAACTAGGTTATTGTTAAAAAACAACCCTGGGGTAGGGGAGAAAACTAAGGTCCAGAGAGGAGTAACTAGTGACCTGTGCCACACTGCCAGTCAAGGGTCAGACTCCAGGTCAGGTGGTTGTAGAATGGGCTCGTGTGCCCTGAATCAAACTGCCCCTTGTCATGCCTACCTCTTCCACCAGGTGGGCCTGGGCCTGGGCTACCTGGAGCTGCCACAAATCAACTACAGACTCTCAGTGGAGCATAAGACCAGACCAAAGGTGGAGCTGATGCCGGGGATGCGGCTGGTGAGAGCACAGGGAGGAGGGTGCAAGCTAGGGGTCCATCCCCAATGGCCAGTAGCATTGACTCCAGCCTCCCACCCACAGCTGCAGAGTCTGCTAGACACACGTTGCGTGTATATCCTGGACTGCTGGTCAGACGTGTTCATCTGGCTTGGCCGCAAGTCCCCGCGTCTGGTGCGGGCTGCTGCCCTTAAGCTGGGCCAGGAGCTGTGTGGAATGTTGCACCGGCCTCGCCATGCAGCTGTCAGCCGCAGCCTGGAGGGCACTGAGGCTCAGGTGCACATTGATCCACCAATGGGCTGACCCTCCTGGAGCTGCTTCACCTACTTCCTACCCAGATGCTGATCCTGAACCCCACCCCACCCTAAATACCCACTCCTATCTCTAAACCTAGGATTTCCCCCACTGAGATGTGTTTAGTCACTCAGCCCTCCCAACACCCCGCCTGCCTGTCTCACTTTTGCCTCACCTTCTAAGACTCCAACTTTAACTGTGCACTTAACCCCACTTTCCTCCACTCTGGCAGGTATTCAAAGCCAAGTTCAAGAATTGGGATGATGTACTGACAGTGGACTACACCCGCAACGCAGAGGCTGTACTGCAAGGCCAGGGCCTGACAGGGAAGGTGAAGCGAGACACTGAGAAGAAAGACCAGATGAAGGCGGACCTCACTGCACTCTTCCTGCCACGACAGCCACCCATGGCTCTGGCTGAGGTAGGGGTGGGGCCGAGGAAAGGGGCCCAGGTGGATGGGGCTCAACTTGTCTTGGGAGGCAGGGCCACAGAGATAGGAGTCTGAAGGGGCAGATCCTGCAGTGGGGTGGGTTCTTGAGCATCTGAGGAGGGAGCACCCAGGCACACGTGTGCGATCTCATGTAGGCTGAGCAGCTGATGGAGGAGTGGAATGAGGACCTGGATGGCATGGAAGGCTTCGTGCTTGAGGGCAAGAAGTTTGCACGGCTGCCTGAGGAGGAGTTTGGCCATTTCCACACACAGGACTGCTACGTCTTCCTCTGCAGGTTGCTGCCCCAGAACCATCCCCAGAACAGGTGATGGTAGAGCTTGGGCCCCTGCTTAACCCTCTGACCTTGCAGGTACTGGGTGCCTGTGGAGTACGAGGAAGAGAAGAAGGAAGAAGAGGAGAAGATGACCAGAGTAGAAGACAAAGAAGGTGAGGTGGCCATGGTGGAGGAGAAGCAGCCAGAGGAGGACTTTCAGTGTGTCGTCTACTTCTGGCAGGGCCGTGAAACCTCCAACATGGGCTGGCTCACCTTCACCTTCAGCTTGCAGAAGAAGTTCGAGAGTCTCTTTCCTGGCAAGTTGGAGGTGCGGACACCCACCCTGCCATGCCCCCAATCTCGGTGCATTTCCCATAAGTATGGGGAGGGTTGTTGGACCAAAGAAGGTGGGTAGAGTGTTGAGGGTGCAGCCCTGACACCTTCCCCCCCCACCAGGTGGTACGCATGACACAGCAGCAGGAGAACCCAAAATTCTTGTCCCATTTCAAGAGAAAGTTCATCATTCACCGGGGAAAGAGGAAGGCAGCCCAGGAAACCTTGCAGCCAAGCCTCTACCAGATCCGCACCAATGGCAGCGCCCTCTGCACTCGGTGCCTTGGTGGTGGGAGGGCAGGTGGGGTCAGTAAGCGGGCCTGGGGTCAGTGGGAGATGCAGGACCCCCTGACCAACTATTGATACATTTACCAGGTGCATCCAGATCAACACAGACTCCAGCCTTCTCAACTCTGAATTTTGCTTCATCCTCAAGGTGAGACTGTGTGGGAAGGAGCCAAGGCTCTGGCCAAGGGCTGGAGCCAACCTGCCCCCTGTGTATTTCCCAGGTTCCATTTGAGAGTGAGGACAACCAGGGCATTGTGTATGCGTGGGTAGGACGAGCCTCAGACCCTGATGAGGCCAAGCTGGCAGAGGATATCCTGAACACCATGTTTGACACCTCCTACAGCAAGCAGGTACCCACATTGAGTGAGTGGATGGGTGGGTGGGCAGGACTTGGGGCTGGACTGACTTTCTTTTTACAGGTCATCAATGAAGGCGAGGAGCCTGAAAACTTCTTCTGGGTAGGCCTCGGAGCACAGAAGCCTTATGACGACGACGCCGAGTACATGAAGCACACACGACTCTTCCGGTAAGGCTAGAACTGACCTTTCACCCACCTGTCCTCCCCAGCTTCCCCTCAGCATCCCCTTAAGTCCTGGCTCTGCTGCTTGGTATCTTTAGCCTGACCCCCTGACCTTCCTGGCCTCCAGGTGCTCCAATGAGAAGGGCTTCTTTGCAGTGACTGAGAAATGCTCTGACTTTTGCCAAGATGACTTGGCAGATGATGATATCATGCTACTAGACAATGGCAGAGAGGTGAGACCCCTGCCCATTCAAGGAAGCCAGAAGAGGGGGCCTGTTCCTCAGTCACCCTCAAGACCACCTCTTTATTGTCCCCACAGGTCTACATGTGGGTGGGGACCCAGACAAGTCAGGTGGAAATCAAGCTGAGTCTAAAGGCCTGCCAGGTGAGCTGGGTAGAGGTCAGGCTGAGGAGTCTGGCCAGGAGGAAACCCTGTGGTTCAGGGTCCACAACTGCTCCTTCTCTCCAGGTATATATCCAGCACCTGCGTTCCAAAGAGCAGGAGCAGCCCCGCCGTCTGCGCCTGGTCCGCAAGGGCAATGAGCAGCATGCCTTCACCCGCTGCTTCCACGCCTGGAGCACCTTCCGGAAGGCCCTGACCTAGATCTAGGCCACGTAGCTGCACCCCTGCCCTGCACTGTTCCATTACCATGCTAAGCTCTGGGTGAGGAGAGGAAGTGGGGGGCCCCTCTGTCCACTACCACCTGCTAGAACACATGTGCAGGTGATAGCCCCTGCATAGCCACCCCAGTGCCCCAGTCCCCAATAGCACCTAAGGGGTGACCTGATGGGTTCCCTCAGAGAATCTGAGGAATTGAGCTCCTCCCAGTGTGAGCAGGCATGTGAAGCCCTTCCCTACCAGGGCTAAAGCAAGTACTCTTGCCCTTAAAGAAATATTAAATGCTTTTATTTTCAATATTAAAAATCAGTATTTTTAATATTAAGACAATGCTAATTTTAAGAAAATGACAAAAAAAAAAAAAAAAAAAAAGGTATAATCTACAGGGAAATCCATTCTGACCCCACAGCCCTCCAACTGGAACCCAGTCTATGTATGCACTCATGTGTGGGGGTTTGGGGAAGGGGTTTGTGCCACCAGGGGCCTGGATCAAATACCAAAATATTTTTAGAAATGACTGCCCATCCTAGGCATTAGAAAAATACTCTGTGTGTGTGGGGGTGAGGGGACAGCGTGTGAACACCTGGCCTCCAGGGTGGCTGACTACCTGTTAGCGGGGCCAGCCTGCATCTGCCTATACCTAGGGCTGGGCTGCTCTAGGCCTGGGGAAGGCAGGACAACAGGTCCCCACAGGAGCCCGCAAGTTAGCAGGTATTGTCTATGTTAAGGGGTCAGGCAGATGCCAGGGGTCAGGGCCCAGCTCTGAGTAGGGCAGGCGGTGGTGGTCGGGAGAGTTCTGGCTTCCTAGTAGAGGAAGAGAAAAGGAATCAGAAAAAGGCAGGACTAGGCCACACAGGTGCTTCCACTCAACCTTCAGAAGTCAAGACAGTGAGAGAGCTTGTTAAGATGGGCTTGGGGAGCATTGTGCCAATACCCAAGCACTGGACAACCTTTGGCCCACTGAGGCCAGGGCCCAGCCTGGGAGGGGGCCTGGGGACGCCAACCCCAGACAAAGAGGAGTTGGTGTGTCTGCTCAGTGCAGGGTATGGTTAGGGACTCAGGTGGTGGGATCACAGACATAGACAAATGGAATAGGCAGATCTGTAGGCCCGAATGGCCACAGATCTGGGTGGAGGCCAGTTAGCTTCCAGATAGACTCAACCTGTTGGCCTTGCCCAGTAGGACCTGACCTGATGTATATTGATGACTTCATATGTGAAGTAGGCTGGCAAAGCCAGCCACTGTACCACACACTGGCACCTCCTTTAAACAGTTCCAGACATCTGAGGCTACAAGGTTGGCCCTAACCATGGCAGTCACTCTGAGGCATCCTCCCTGCGTCCTCCCCCAGGATACCCTAGAGAAGGCAGCCTGACACCAGGGAAGGTAGCAACCATAGGGTTCTGCCAGAGTTTTAGGTACAAGCCCAGAAGTCAGGTGGTAGGAGGAAGGGAAGGGCCTGTGGGGCCCAGACACTGAAACCCAAGGGAATGAGGCTGCTGAGCAGTGAGGCAGATCGTAGGGCCCCTCACTCCAAAATCCCCCCTCACCAAAATCGCCTCATTTGATCAGGATGGTGCAGGTGCGGGCCTCATCTTGCACTGTGTTCCTCAGGTTCTTCTGGGGTTCCTCTGAAGAACTGAGGGAGAGGCAGGTGGGGATCAGGTCCTGGGGACTACCCTCTCAGTTTTCCATGTGCAGCAGGACATAGATGGGGGTGGGGAAGCCTAGAGTCCAGGTACCTTCCCCAAACTCTGCCTGCCCCACCTCACCCCAAGAAATCCTTCACATCCTCCACAGTGACATCCCCCGTCGTGTCCAGTGTGGTATCGGCGCTGGTGGCTGAGTCCACAGACATGGGTGAGAGAATGGCCTCAGTTGGCTCCACAGTATCTGGGGGGGGGGGGATAGGGGGATGGGATGAGATTAAGCCCTGCTTAGACTTTGAAGCACCCACCACACCTGGAATACCCACACATACCCAAGACTAAGCCCACAGTGGGTCACAGAGACAGAGCACACATTGCAGGGCACACTGAATACTCTCCTGCCTTACCATGCCCCCTCCCCAGGCCCCATCAGACCAGACTGCCCCTCCTCTCTTCATACCCCCAGCTCCCTTGCTTTGGGCAGTACAGGGGCTCCCATCACAGCTCCGTGGGGCCAGGATGATGCTTGGAGTCCCATTGGCTTGGCTCATCTTAGGCGACTCTTGGAGCCTATAGCTGCAGAGACAAGGCCATGACAGGGGCCACAGGCAGGCACTTTGGGCTGGACCCCTGCCCTGCCATTGCCAAACCTGGGACAAGACAGGGTTATACCAGGGAGGCTCGTTCCTTCCATGCACAAAGAGGAAGTGGGAATAAGACTTGGCATAGCCACATGCCTCCCAGGCTAGGGGCTCCTCTGATGCACGCACCTGACATGGGTAGTGTTGCGTGGCCAGCGAATGTCCAGAGAACACACTGGCTCTGTGATGTTCCTGGCACTTAGGGAAAAGCGTTCAAACTCTGATGGGGAAATCAGATAGAAACCTGGGTGTGGCAGGAGAGAAGGTAAGAAGTACAGTTAGGAGACAGATGTCTATTGAACCTTGGCTGGCCCTACCCCTCTAACACACATACACAGGCTGGGCCCACTGGAATGCCTTGTGCAAACCACCTAGCCCACCCACACTCACCCTGGCCATGGCGCGTGAAGACACAGGAGGCAATACCACTGATGTCCTCCTTCCGGATGCAGGAATAGTGCACCTGGGGCCGCAGGCCAGGCACCGAAAAGACGTGGACATCACCCAAGTTGGTGAGGCAGGCCAGGCAGGTCTCAGCATAGTCCTCACAGGCCACGCTGGCAAACGTAGCCAGTGCCACTTTACGCACACGGCATCCTTCATGGGCCGTCAGCTTGAATTTGGTCTTGGCACTCACCTTGGGCAGTGTGAACACCTGGTGACAGGTGGCCAGTGAGCAGAGCCCAGCCTCATCCCACCCCGAAAGAACCTCCCTCCCACCTCTAGCCAGGAGACACCCCCATGGCCACTGCCAGCAACCCTCACACCAAAGCCAGCCTCTCACTCAGGGCTCCACCCAAACTAGCACTGCTGCTCAGGACCTTCCAACTTACAGTCATACTACCCCCTCTACCTGCTGCACAGCCCCCTCTGCCACTGTACCTCACACTGGCCACTGCATCCTCCCACTCCTCCTTCTCATCCCCCAGACCTAACAATCTAAACACTGATTCCTGGAACTTCAGGACCTTCTTCCTATGACAAAATCAACTACACAGGGAGTAACAGTCATATACCTATACCTCCACCCAACCACGAGTCCCTACAAGGCACAGCCCCTGGGAGGTGTTTTCAGAGAGTCTTAGCAAGTCTGGAAGCCTTGGGAGGGACACAGTGAGGTAGGAGGGTCTTGTGGAAACTCTGCAGGGGGAAGGGTCTCTGGTTAATGAGATGGAATGGTGGTAGGGCAGAAGTCTCACCGGGAAGGTGAGAATCTCACTGGCATATAGGCAGGGAGGAGTCCTGAGGGGCCCAGTGGGTCTGCGCAGCAAAGGTCTTGGCAGCCCACCTTGAACTGCTCCTCAGACGCGATGAGCACAGCATGACCGCCCTGCATGTCAGGCGCCTGTGCCAGGTCCCGGGAGGCCTCATAGGGCTCAGGCAGTGGGCGGCCCCGCCCATCCAGCACAGCAATGGCCACCACTGGTGCTCGGTGCATCAGCTGTACCTCCTTGCCCAGCACAGCCTCTACTGCTTGCTCTGGCCGCTTCTCACTGCCTGTTGTTGCCGCTGCCAGCATCTCCAGCGCATAGGCAAACACGGAGCCCGAATTGGTGCCAGCCCACAGGGTGGGGCCGTGGTGGACAGCTGCAGGGGCGGGGCTCATAAGGAGCTGCAGGGGCCAGGACCCTACCTCCCTGTGCACCTAGGCACTCCCACTCCTCTCAAGTGGTCTCTCCCCATCTCCCCTTCCTAATTTGAGGCCCAGACTCAGGACAGCCTCACTCCTATCTCTATCCCCCAAGGGGCTTTGACCCCTGGGGCATGGATACCATGATCTCCACAATGATGCCCAGTCTAAGGCTTCAACTTAGCCCTTCTGCAGTGACCGCCAGGAGACTTCCCAGGGACACACAACAGGCACCATAAATTCCTCCAAGCTATCTCACCCACCCACCCCGCCACACCCCAGCACAGCACATGGAGCTGCTCGAGCCCTAGACCCGTATATCCCTCGACTCCTCTGGTCCATGCCCCATCACTTAGTCTTATGGTGCTACATTAGTAGAAACAATCCCAGTTCTTCTCCATCATGGATCTACCTGGACTGCCTGTAGCGTCTCTGCCTCTACAAATCCATAGCCCCACCCCAGCCCCTGCTGCACCCTCACCCCCTCTGCAGTCTACTTCCCACACAGTAACAAGGAGGAGCCGGCTATTTAAACAAGGAAGCCTCCAGGCTTGAGACATAGAAAAGGAAGGAAGTCTGGATTGCCGGCTACCAGGAATGCATCTGATTGAGTGGGCTAAAACCAGCCAGGAGTCCGGTCAGGGGCCACAAGCAGCAGCTTCAGCGTCACCAACAATGTTGCAAAAGGCTTATCCCTTAGGTCCAGCACGTGCTCCCCCAGCACTCCAAAGTATGAATGTGTGCACTATCCTGCCCTCCTGTGTGGCTGAACCTCTGGGAGGCCTCACTGAGAAGGATACGTCCTAGGGGAGAATCAGAGCCCATAAATGCAGAAAGAAAGGTGGCCCTATATATATCACAGATGGATCTAAGCAACTGCCATTAACAGAACACAAAACCCAGAGGGGAAAGTCCCTGAGTAATCCCTAGCACCACAGAGGAGACTCCAAGACTGGCAGCAAGGCCACCAGGAAGCCAGCCCTCTGTCAGCCTGAACCTAGCCTGCCCTGGGTAAGGGCTGTGGGCAAGTCAGAGACCACCCAAGGCTGCACCAGCCATACCCAGACATGGGTAACTAACAGACTAACTTCCTCAACAAAAAAATGACTCAAAGAGGCCAAGACACACCATGCACATGCACCATGTGGGCCTAACTTGGACACAAGGCCAAGCACCAATCACAAAAAGACATTTTTGAGTGGAAGGACATGCCTGCAGTCCAAGGAGTGCACCTTCAGTTCTACAGGGTGGCCTGGCATTGTGAGGCCAGCCACATCTCTGTTGAAGACACATAGGTGTTCACAGGGGAATGACAGAGTGTATGGGCTTTGACTAAAAACACTCCAGCAGGATAAAAGCAGCAGCAAGGGGCACCATTCGCAGTAAGCTGCTGGCACCAGTGGGGGTGACTGTAACCCTCTATTTTTGTGCATATTTGAAATATCCATTAAAGTAAATTACAATCAAATGATCAACCAATAAACCCACCCATGATGCTTCTCTGCCAGGACCCTCCCATGGCTCCCAAGCTGCTCATTCAGTGTCCTCACCCTGGCAGGCAAGACCCCTGCTGCCTTCTTAGTGCATTGTGCTGCTTCCCATACCACGCCCACTTCAGGGCCTTTGCACTGGCTGTGGCCCTGCTTGCAGGTTTTGGGGAGGCCTTCCTGGGTCACTCACCAATTCCTCACCATAGGAAATTCTACAGTCCCTCACCCCCTGGGCTCAGGATACTTTCTAACCTCCTGGGACGAACTCTGCCCCTACCTGCCCCCTTCCCTGGTCTCACCATCACGAAGGAATGTGTCAGCAAAGTAGAGGCAGCGCACCACACCCGAAAGGGAGTCATCTGCCGAGCGGGGCTCAATGCGGCGCTGCACGGGTGTCACCTCCACGTCATGAGGGCAGGCCTGCTCTGCCAGCTGCGCGTTGGCCTCCTGCAACTGGGTGGAGAATGAGGCACCAGGGCCTGAGCACCAATTTCCTGCCACCTACCTGGCACCCAGCACTCACCACAGTCAATTTAATTGCCCTCATGGTCTCCCTTCTCATGGCTAAGGACCTAGGCTGCTGGATGATGAACCGTATCAGGTGAGTAAAAGCCTTATTCCAAGCCAGGGCACGACCAGGAGGCAGCAGTATCCCGCTGGAGGCACACCATCTGAGCAGCCTCACAGGATGACCTCCACCCAACCAGGCTGCTCACCTTGCTGTTGGCGTTCATAGCCCGCTTCTTGCTGGACACCCGGCTCTTGCGAATACGCCGGAAAGACTGACGCAGTGACTTCTTGAGTGACTTCACTCGTGAGAGTGGGCCCTCCATGGCCAAAGAGTCATTAGGGTGAAGGGTGCACCTGGGGGCAGGCAGGAGTCAGTCAGGAGATGCCAGTGTGGCTCCTGCCAGCTCAGAGACTGGGCATGCCCCAGTACAGAAACAAGCCCCTCAGACACCTCCTTGCTGACTCAGCAATTGGTGGTGCTTAACACTCCATTAGCACTGCCTTTAAAACACTTCATATTCTTCATAGGAAGACAGAGGTTTTAGATGGGAGATGGGGGCCCAGAGAGGTGTAAGGGTTACCTGAGGCCCCATGGGAGCAGGAAGCAGGGTAGAAGTTCAGACCTTATGCCCCACCCTGGGACCCCAGTCTTGCCCCAGACCCAGTGGCCTCATCACTGCACCTGGCCAGCACAGGGCTCTTGCGTTGATAGTCAAAAAGACCAAAGCCATGACTGGTGCCAAAAGCTACAAGGCCCCACTCAGTGTGAAGTGTGACAGCAGTGACGGCAGCAGGTGGCAGGCACTGCACCAGCACGCGGGGCTGGAAGCCGGCAGGCCAAGGCAGTAACCCTGTGCTTGGGTTCAGCCGGTCATGGCCCTTCCATGTGAAGCCTTCACGGTCCTGGAGGAGGTCCACACTGGCCACACTGATCGCCTGCTCAGCCGGCATGTCATTCAGTTCCAGCACCAGCACCTGGGCCGTGGCAGGCAGGGAGACAGGTCAGGGAAGAGCAAGGGCCCAGCCACTGCCAGGTCTGCCCCAAGATTGCCTCCTCTACTCTACTGACTAAGCATCTATTGAATATCGACAGTAGACCAGGGTCCTTGCTGGGCACCAAAGAACACGGCAGCAACCAAGACCCACTGCGCCCTGCCCTCCCCTGGTCTACTATTTCCCAGTTAGCATCAAACACACATTGAGCATCTTGTGTACAATGTGTTGAGTGCCACAACACAGCCATGACCAGGACCCACTACCCAGACTTGTGTACTGCTGAACTTGATGCAGACAAGTAAGAATCACCTAATACCTGTTTCTGCCCCTGGGCCAGCCTGCCATGGTTCCCCACAACCAGAGCCAGGCTCTCAAGCTCCCAGCCGGGGGACCTATTTCCTGTCTGCCCTCACTTCCTCTACCATTCCACCAGACCCAACAATCCAGGCTACTCCTCCAGAAAGCTTTCCCTGAGATCCTCAACACTGGAGATGACCCCTCAGCCCCACCTGGCCTGCGGTGCCAGCCACCACCATCTGGGCTGTGTACTTGCAGAGTGCCACCTTCTGCACACCTAGCCGGGGGTCGTCGCTGTAGGGGTCGAAGCAGCCCACCTGGGGGAAGAAGGAATGAGGACGAAGGTAGGCCAAGGTGGCTCTGCTGGGCAGTGGGGCAAGTGCGAACCTTGCGGAAGGGTGGCCAGTCGTCCTCAGCAGCCTGGCCTAGGTTGTCAGCATGCTCGAAGTCTGTCTGGAACAGACCAGCTGTGCTCAGTTTGTAGAGGGGTCGCAGAGCCACGCCCGAGGCATCCCAGAACCGCACAGTGCCATCCTCGTGGCTGTAGGGGAGTATCAGGGCCATTCATGTTAAGGCTGGCTCACTCTCCATTCACTCACCCCATAAGCACTCACCAAGCACCTGCACATACATATAGACTGACTGGTCTTACTGCACACAAAGACACACTAAGCACCTACTGCATAAGGCAAGCAGGTACTGAGCACCTACTGTATGCCAGCCAAGTGGGAAGGTGAGGAACCACCAACACTTACTGAACCTGAGATGGCAGAGGGAGTGGTGTGAGGGAACAGAGCACTAAGTGTGAGTGCCAGGACACAATGCCCTCACTAGGGGCAAAGTGGTGAGCAAGTCACAAAGTAGAGGACAGTCATCCCAGGAGGAGGGGCTGGTGGAGCACAGGGTGGAACTGTGGCCAGAGCTGCAGAAAATGGTGGGGAAGAGGTGGTGGGTGGAGGAGTAGTAGACAAATCTAGGGCACAACCTGGAGACACAGCTGCGTAGCCCAAGTTGGGGATCCCTGGGCAGCTGGGGATCCCTGGGACCAGGGCATGACAAGAGGCCTGAAATTCATGGGGCTAGTTGGGATATCCCACTCCAGCAGCCATGAAAGACACAGTCTGTTCCTGTACAGGGGAGGGAACACTGGAGCCCAGAGGCCAGAGGGTCCCAGCACAGGCAGACAGCAGGGGCAGGGCAGGAAACTGGGGCCTGAGTCATCGGGCACGTCAACACCCGCCAGGCCTTCCCTCACCTGCCCTGGAAAGCTCAGCGTGGGCCAGCCCAGATTTTCCGGTCTCAGGCAGGCAAGGTAGGTGGAGCCATGGGATTTGGCAGAGCTCAGTTCCAGGCCAAAAGGCAGGGTGGGGTGGGCCTTGAACTAGGGTCTAGGGAGGCTTTATTCCCCCAGGGTGAACTGGGGATGACACACATGCATATCACACATGCCATGCCCAGCCATGGGGCATGCAGGCCTGGCCTACCCGGTCAGCAGTAACCCACGCTGTGATGGCTCCTGGGCCAGGTTCTGGCCCCCAGTAATGGGCCAACTCTGGGAAAGGAAGGCAGAGATGTGAGCACAAGGTTGGAACAAATGTTTTCTCCCCATAGAGCATGACAGTTCCCCACATACTTTTGCCACGTGCTCACTTCCAGGCCTGGCCTGGCAGTGCCACCACTGGGATACCCTCCCTGCCACCATCCCACCCAGTAGGGTGCCCAGGGCACACACTGAGGTGCTAGAGCCAGGCTGGGGGCTCTGCTGCTCGCCCAAGCTCACAAGGTGGGCCCACAACTTGGCAGGGACATTGGCAACATGAGCTGAGCAGGTGATGGCAGATGAGTGCAAGGGGGCGAGGTACGGGGCGGGCACAGCTGGCCAGCCGGGTGTTTGCAGGTCCAGTACTACCAGCTCCTCTTCAAGTAGCACAGCCAGGGCCTGGGGATTGTCGAATTCTGTGGGGCAGGAAGTGGGGTGAGCCGACTGCAGGCAGTACAGAGCATAAGGCAAGGAGAGGAGTAGGCACACACCATCCTCAGGCTGCATGCTGTGCACCGTGAAGAAGTCAATGACACGGGAGGTGAAGTCCAGGGTCACCAGAGTCTCAGCCTGGAGCACACTCACACAGTGGCGGTCCCCATAACTGGCACGGGGCATGCCACCACTGAAGATGATAAAGTGGCCCCTGCACAGAGTAAGAGGTTCATGAGCCCCAAGCCACCTGTGCATGTGTGGCCCAACCCCAGAGCCCACCCCCAGACCCACTCCCTCAACTTACCCTGATTCACAGTTTCGCCACAGAATCTTGTTGATGGCTTTGCAGGGGAAGGGGCCTAGAGACAGGACAGAATGTCAGGCCAACTTGAGCCCACCTCTTACTGATGCTCCCAACCTGCTGTGTCCCCAGCTAGGCTGAACATTGCACTAACGGTCCTCAACCTCACAGGTACTCCCAGCTCCCAGGAAGGAAGGCCATTACCCCAACCATGTACCTTGGGGGAGTTTCACCTGTGGGAGGTTGGCACTGCAACTTTCAGAAGTCCTCCTGGGTGCTCCCCACCAAGGACAGGCAGCGCAAATGCTGTGGGGTGCCATGTCAGGTCCCCCGACTGCCCATCACCCTCCACTCCTACTCCAGGAGGCCCCAGGCACTCACCGTAGGGTGTGGTGGCTGCCGTGGGCTGCAACACCATGGAGTTGCCTGAGTCCACAGGCCAAATGGTGTAGCTGCCATCACTGTGGGAGCTGACAATGGTGCCACCACTGCGCTCCCAGCACAGACT
Organism: Orycteropus afer afer; assembly: GCF_000298275.1. NCBI lineage: Eukaryota > Metazoa > Chordata > Mammalia > Tubulidentata > Orycteropodidae > Orycteropus > Orycteropus afer. Next base: position 8,751,642 of record NW_006921667.1, on the reverse strand, counting down.
CTCCAGCTGCTATGGGATGGATCATGGAGAGAGAAGGATGTGAGCAAGGCGCAGGCAGCAGGAGGGCAGGGTGTGGCAGGCACAGCCCACCACCTACCTGGTTGCCCAGGAAGACATAATTCACACATCGCGCAGCCTGGCTCCAGATGACCAGCAGGCCCCGGCTGTAGCCGATGAGGATCTTGCTGGGGTCCTGCAAGTGCCCCTGAAGAGATTCCACAGGGCCCAGAGCCTTCCCACATCGGTAGTCATCAGGCAGGCTGCAGACAGAAACTCCGTGAGGCTGAAGGACAGCTTCCCAACCACAGGGCCACTGGGGTCAGGCACCATCACCTCTCACCTTCGCAGAATCTCGTCAGGGCCAAGGGTCTGCCCCTCGAGCAGTGTCAGTGTGTCCACGTCCAAGAAGAAGACACTGCCGCCCTCAGTCCCCAGGGCTGCCCTGTCACCATTAGCCATCAGCAGGACCACAGTGACCCGGGAGATGCTGGGCAGGGTGCTGTTGGGAGGGGGGAGGGTTGAGGGTGCAAGGCCCACCTGCTAGGATAATGCCAAAGGGCTAGGCTGCTACTGTAAGCTCAGTGCTGGCCCCTCTGCATGCTGGCACTTAATTACGGAGTTGGTTGGCGTACAAAGAACTAAAGGTAGCAGCTCCACACATCATAATTAACCTGCTCAATTATTCATCAGGACATTGCAAGGAAAGGAATAAAAATAGGTTTCCTAGATCTGGGAGACAGGCAGCTCCTCAGCTCCTTCTGCCCACGAGGAGGGTCAGACAAGAGTTAACCCGCTGATCCAGGATAAGAGCTCTAGGACAGCACAGAACCTCTGCCACCAGCCCTCTGGATATCCCTGACTTCAGGGAGGCCCCAGCATGGCCCCTGGGCAAGAGCAGGACAAGCCTCTCTCTTTTTTCTTAATTTTATTGTGATTTAGGTAAAAGTTTACAGGGCAAATTCATCTTCCATACAGCAGTTCACATATACTTTGTCTCATGACATTGACTGTAATCTCCCACAATGCAATAGCTCTCCTCCCACTGCCTCCCCATAGCCACCTCTTCCCTGTGTCCTTCCCTCTCATGCATGCCTGCCCTCCAAGCTGTCTCCCTGTGCATACACAGCCCTTGTATTTGCCCATGATTGATCTCTCCAAGGAATGTATCTACCTACTGTAAATGTTCAGCTCAAAGCCTGTCTTTTGTTTGGCCAGAAACCACAGGAATGGGTTCAATTCCAGACCTGAAGGGCAGCTAGGGGCCATAGTCTCAGTGGGGCCATAGTCTCAGTGGTTCCACCAGGCTCTATCAGACCAGCAAACCTGGTCCCCCTCTTTTTTTTCCAATGATTTTGAGTTTTATTCCACATTGTTCTCCCACTCTATCCAGGATCTCTTACATAGATCCCCTTCCGAGTGGTTGACAGTAGTAGCCGGGAACCATCTAGTTCTTCTGGTCTCATAGTTGTATAGGCTGAGGATCACATGGTGTGCCAGTCACTTGGACTAATTGTTTCCACGCATCTTTGGTTTTCTTCATTCTTCTTTGCTCTGGACGAGGAGAGACCCATCGTTGCATCTAGATGGCCACTTGCAAGATTTTAAGATCTCAGTCACTACTTGCTGAAGTAGGATGTGGAACAATGTTTTTGCATAGTATGTTATGCCAATTGAGCTTGATGTCCCCTGCGACCATGCTCCTGAGCCCACAGGTCCAACTACTTATTCCCTCTGGGTAGCTGGCTGTGGCTAAGAAGTGACTACAACCTAGGACAAGCCTCTCTTAAGAGTCTAGCCAGATGGGCCTGGCCCATTCCAGCCACTCCCAAGGTGGGGGCCAGCAGGGGTCAGGAAGGGAGAGGTACCACCATGTTCTAGCCACTTACTCTTTTACCAGGGGCCCAACTCCCAATCCACTGCCCTCTGCGGCATCCTGCCAGCATCTGCTATAGCACAGCCAGCAGGACTCTCGTGCCCTAAACCTGCCCTTGAAGGTCCATACCTCCACTCTAACTCAAGAAGCTGGAGGGCCCTCACCTATGTCAGGTCTGTGTGGTCCTACCCTAGCCTGGTCATTAAGTCCCAAGACCTCACACCATCCCAAGGAATGCAACACTAGGCAGCCACAATCAGCTGAGTCTAGGGTACCCTGGCTCACCTCTGTCCTGTGTTCCCACTGCTCACAACGTGGCAAAGGCTCCAACTAGTTGCAGATACCTACCTGCTCACCTCGGACTAAGCTGGGATCTCCCACTAACACCTCTAAAAGTCCACATAACAGATGTCAGGAGACACATCAGTCACACAAGGTCCAAATGCTCAGCCAGAGACCCAAGCCTGGCTCAACTTACCCCAAACCTGAACCCCAGCCCTCCTGACAAATTTAAGCATGCCACACCCTGCATAGGGGGCTAAGTGGCCCAGCACTGGCAGCTAGTGCCCAGTCGAGGCTTCCAGTACCTGCTACTGTCAAAGCCAGGACGGCTGGGCAGCTGGAAGCTGAGCGTTTCCTCCAGGTGGGCGCAGCCATCATGAGGGATGATCTCCCACAGATGCAAGCTGTTGTCATCCAAAAGGGTCAGGAGGCGGCCCTGGCAGTAAACAGAGAGAGCAAGACTGGGCAAGCGTGGGAGGGAGGGCACAGGGGAACCCTGGAGATGCGCCTGGAGGATGGAGGCTCACCTGGCCGGGCAGGAAGTGCATCTGGGCAACGGTGGCTGCATCATGGTGCAGACCTGTGAACTCCACACCGGGTGCACCATAGCTGAGGGTGGCTTGTCAAGGGCAGAAACAAGCAGGTACTGCCAGGGAAACCAAGGCACGGAGATACCCTCAAGCCTCCTTCTTCCTCAGGACTATTTCAGTGGGCCCCATCCTGGGCCTTTCTAGCCAGGAGTCCTCAAATGTTAACCCCAGGCACCCCCTGGCCCACTGCAGGGGTATAGGCTCTACCAGCTCCTATAAGCTGGTGCTGCTTGTGTGACCTTCATATCCGCCTCCATAAAAGGCCCAGTGATTCCCACTTCCCAGGGCTGTTATGTAGTGCAAATAAGAATAAACATATGCCTGACACACTTAGCCCAGGCCTGATGCATGGCTGTGGCCCCATACCATCTCAGCCTCATGTTCACAGATGTACATTTATCTGTATGCATGTTTATGTGTGTACATGTGTATCCATATGTGTGTGTGCACATGAGCATCTAAGAGCCATGCCTGGCACATCTGGCTAGAAGAACCCTGTCATAACAGGACAAATAGAGGCCAAAGAACCACATGTTCTGGCCAGGAAGATCTGAAGGACAGAGGAAAGAGTCCAGGCTGCCTCTTCCCATTGCTTCAGGCCAAACTCCAGCTGTGGGCAAGGAAAGCAACCTCCCTCCAGGGCACGTAGCCAAAGGCCTTCACTTCAAAGGGAGAGCAACCCTGGCCTGCCCATTTTACAGATGAACACACAGAGGTTTGGAGAAGTTGGGTGACCTGCTCAAGGAGCATGTGTCAGTGTTAGAGTCCTGGCAACTTTAAGTATGACAGTGGACCTGGTGGACCAGCACGCCTGCCGGGCCTCATGAGGGTGAGCTAGAGGGGTGGTCAGTGAGGCCTGATGTTGCCCTGGTGACAATAAAGGAGCCTGTTGCCTGGAGCTTGAGCTGGGATTCCCAGCAGGAATCTGGCAGGGAACACAGAGGAGGGGACAAAAGAGGGGGCAGGAGCAGCAGGCGGGGAACAGGGTCGCCAAGGAGATGTGGCAGGCCTTGTGGGGGAGGGGTGGCTTTGGTGACCAGGGCTGGCCCTTTCCAACCTCAGTTTCCCTATCCCAATAGCCCAGGCTGTGGAGGCTCTGGGAAAGGAAGGAGGGTGCTCCCACCACCTCTCCGAGGCTCAATTTCACATCTGTAAATCAAGTTCTTTGTGAGGACACAGAAAGCTGGCGTTCAGAAAGCCCACAATACAGGAAGGCAGTCTGAGGGCCCCCACAGCCAGGCATGGGCACTGGGAGTCTCAGGGAGACACCGGCCTGCTGATAGGGAGCCCCAGCATCACAGGGGCTACTGGGGAGGAGGGGGAGCCCACCCACCACACCCAGCAGAGAAGTTAAGAGGCTCCAAGGCACAGGCTAGACAAGCACCCCAGCCTAGTCAGGGCCCCAGTCCCTCCCCTTTCCAGGCACGAATTCATTTCCTGTCAACCTGTGTCACTAAGGAAAATACTAGACCCAAAGGGACACATGCGGAGGGGTGGGTGAGTACCCCCAGATAAGCAGCCTTAGCTGTCAGCAGACGTGCCTGAGGGGCTGCCCATCATACAGTGGGTGGGATTCTCATGGTAGGCAAGAAGTTCAGCTGCCCCTCCCTCCCGCTTGCAGGGAAAATGCTTGCTTTGTGCAGCTCACACGGCCCGATTGTGCGGCTGCCAGGGCCCAGGTGGAGCTGTGATATGCTCTCCATGCCCACCCTGGTACTGTCCCCAGCCCTGCGCTGAGCCCGCATGTGTGTACACTCACAAACATGTGTGCCTGGTTACCAGGGAAAGGCATCCATGTCAACCCCAGGTCCCTGCCACCCTGTGTTTACCACCTCCTAGTCCCCGGCCCCTAGTCACAGCTCCTGTATTGATGGCAGGGTCACCTAGGTAACTGCCTTAATGAGACACAGGGCAGGCATACCATCCCGGCTCACAGTAAAAGAACCCCCTTTCTGTGAGGACACTCATAGACTCAGAGGCTGTGCTAACCCCCATATTGTGGCCCAAGATCTCAGTCTTCACCATAGCCTCTATCAGAGCCCCTCCATCCTCACTCCCTAGTGGGCTGGCCTTAGGCAAGGACTAGGACCCAGGAACTGCCAGCAGGCCCCAGCTGCAAAGGATACATCTTGACGGCCCCAGACCTGGTGCCAATGGCCATGATGCGCAGTTCCGGGTCGAAAGCCAGGGCGCTAGGCTGGTTGGGAAACCCATGTTCCACGGTCTGTGGGGAGGGGAGGTTGTTGGGATAGCAGGGGGTATACTCAGGCACAGCTGCTCAGTCCTCCCTGAAGTAAGCTCAAGGCAATCAAGCTCCTGTCATCTTATGTCACGGGGCAACCAGAGCCAGCAGCATCAGCTCTCTATGCTCCATATTCTATGAAATGGGCCCTGCACCTCCAGTCAGTATGCAGGCATAAGACCCACAGCCCTTGACTTTGGTGGGTGGGAGGCCCGCACACCCCTCAATGTCATCACCTCTACTGTGCAAAGGTACTGGCAATGCATGGTCCAGAGAGGCTAGCACCAGAGGAGACCCAAGACCCACCTCCCATGAGTTGGGGCTTATCACCCCATCACTGGAGGCACAGGCTGAGGCTCAGTGAAGAGACATGTTGCCCAGGCTCCTACCTAGAAGACCATGGAGCACTCCAAACACAGGCCCCACATGGAAATTAGAGGTCAAAGGTCAACACCAAGGGTCAACTGGACAGATACTCTTGATGCCCCCAGGGAGCTACTCTACCCTCCCCTAGACCCAGAAACAGGGAGACTGAGGCCCATAGAAAGGTGGCTTCCAGCCCAACTCCTGAAAGAGGTCATTCACTCTCAGACTTTGGTTCCCCTACCTGGAAATCGGGCAACTTGATTCCTGCCTTCTATCAGTGGTATAAAGGGGGTTGCACACTGGGCATGCTAGCAGAACAGCTCCAAAGACGCCACACAGTAAAGGTCAGTTCCAGGCAGTCCAGCCCCTTCCCACCATCATGTTCTGCATACAGTTTCTTCGCCTGTGCCCTCCTCAGTCGGCCTGCCTGAGGAATTCCTGACAAGTCTCAAGGGCCCCCTAGGGATGCCTGCAAAGTAGCCCCCAGCCCAGTCCTGATACCACTTGAGGGCCATACCACCCAACAGAGAGACAGACTTCCTGAGGTAACTGGCCTCCCTCCCAGCCTCAGCCCATCCAAGTCAGGATGGAGCCCTCTGGGCAGCTGGTGTGGCTATGGCCTTGCTGTTTAGCCTTGGGCAGGTCACAGCACACTCAGTTTTCCCACCTGGACAATGGAAGCAGTGAGCACACCTGAGGACAAAGTTGCCCACTGAGAGGGTGTGGCTTCCCTTTCCCACCAGCACTGCCAGTCCATGCTGGGCCTGGCTTTGGCCAGTGCCTGGTTTAGGCCGTAGTGTCCAGCACACAGGACAACTGCTGAGTGTATGATACATGGAGCCCCACAGACAGGGTAGGGCCTCAGTCCAGTGTCTGGTTTCCTCATACCCCAACCTCAATCTATCTTGACCCCATCAGCTCAGTTTCTCACACCCTGCAGCCCCCACCCTGCATCAAACCTCAATAGCACTTGCCTGGACTAGTGCTGCAGCAGACTTGGTGGCTTCCCTGCTGCCACCCTGCCCACTTCTGCACCCGAAAATCTGCTCTCCACATAAGCCAGAGGGAGCCTGTGAAAACTTAAGTCAGACCTGGTCCCTCCTCTGCTAGGATGCTCTCAGGGCTTCCACTGCACTCAGACTCAAAGCCAGAGTCCACACCATCCGGCTCCTGGCACCTCTGGCTCTCATCTCCTCCCTCCCACTCTCCCTTGTTCTCTGGACTCTGCTCTCTACTGCCTCTGTGCTCTCCAATTCAGAGGAGGCAGAGGAGAGCTTTATCACCTGCTGTTCCTTCTGAATGGACTGCACTCTCCACTGCACTCCTCACAGCAGGCTCCTTCTCACCACTCAGGCCTCAGCTTAGAGAGGCCTCCCTAAAGCACCCCAGCTATAGTAGCCACCCTTATCCACACTCTACACAACATCACCCTGCTTTATCACCTGGCCACTGGTCAAAATATTGCCTATTTTACTTTTTTGTTTTGGCTTCTCACTGCCTCCCCCACTGAAACATTAGCCTCCTGAGAAGACAAACCTATCTGTCCCTTTTAGTCACTACCATGTCCCTAGTACCTAGGAGGAGACTTCAAACACAATAGGGGCTCAATACCTGTTAAACTGACAAAGTGGACATCCCACAAGCAACTTGTGAGCAGGGCTGGGATATGAACCCAAGACTGTCAGAATCCAAACTCTATGCTTGCCCCAGACCCACCCCTCCACTTGGGATCTGGGGCCAACAAGCTAGCGATCATCTGCCATCTCCTTTGGCCACCCAGACCCTTCCCCAAGCATACCTCCCTCCCTCATACTACTGCTGCCCACTCCAAGTGAGGCCTCATCCTCCTTGACAGAGTTCTCACCTTCTGCCAACCCAGGGCCAGCCAGGGGAGGCAAGCCTCCCCCCATCTATTCCAGCTCCCCGTTCACACTCCACCTTACTGGTAAGGAAGTGACACTTTAGCTCAGTGTGTATCCCACCTCCTATTCTTCTCTCACCTTATGGGACTCACCCTCATAGCGACGCAAGCACAGGAAGTAGAACCATCTAGAGGTCCTCTCAAGCAACAGTCTCCCCACTGAGACCCTCTCAGGTCCCTGGCAAGTTCTCTGCCTCCAAGTCTGAGGGTCCTGGCAACCCTCCTACCCATTTCCACCACTACCACGGACCTCATAGGGAACCCCTGTTCACCCTGGGATATGGACCCAGTGCCTCAGTCACTCTAAATCCAACCACCCCAAAGCTTTCTCTGGACAAGAGCCTCCTCATGGTGGTTGAAGGCATCTGGTACCAGCTCAAAACCACAGCAGTCCCTCCAAATATCCAATTGACAGATGCCAGGACAAAGTGCCTCAGCCCTCTCTGATCTTCGGCAAATCATCACTCCTCTCTGAACCTCAATCTTCTAACCTGTAAAATGGGGGATAATAATTCTAATCTCCAAGAGTACTGAGGGCTTGTGGCATAAAACTGATACCAGAACCCACTGACCCAGCAGGTGTTCACGAGAAGCCAGCCATGGGGTCTTGTGCTACCACGCATTAGTGCAAAAGGAGACATGGGCTTTAGTCCCTTTCCCACTGCCCTTTCTGCTTCATCCAGGGAAAGAAAGGAAGGAGCAGCCCTCCACCCCACCTTCTCTGTGGCTCAAAGTGTCAGGTCACTGGCCCATGAGACACAAGGTGCCAGAGCCCACAGTAGAGTGGAAGAGGTGTCGTTTCACAGCAAGGAAAACTGAAGCCCTGAGATTTGAAGTGCAGTTGGGTCACAGGCCAGGCATCTCCCCTGGACTCTGAGCGCAAGGCAGGGCAGAACCCAGGGCTGGCAATGGGGAGAGGAGAAAAGAACCTGGTAGGGATTTCCCATCCCCACCCCCACGTCTGCCTCCACTCCTCTCTCCTCGCCCCACCATGGTGCGGAATGTACACAACCTCGCACCCTGAACGCCCCAAGAGCTGGACTGGGGGGTGTGCATGGAAGAGGCTCACGGAGAACACGCCATAAGGAGAGAATAAGAGAGTGAGTGCGCCAGAGACCCGGTGGAGACATGCAGAGTAGGGAGAGACACTTGGAGAGAGACAGGCAAAGACTCTGAGATGCAAAGACAGAAAGAGCGAGGAACCGGGAGGCAGTGGGATGGGGGAGCCTTGGCAGAAGGAGGCGGCGACACAGGCCAGATTGAGGACAGGAGTCGGGCCCAGAGACAGAGAGACGGGCCGTAAAGTCGGCGGAGACCCGCAGCTGGAGTCCACGGAGGGTGGGGGGCGAGCGCGGGGCCGGAGGCGCCGCCGCCCCTCCCCCGCCCCCAAGTCCTAGCCCCCAGCGCCACTCCTGGCCTGGCACCTTGTGGAAGGCGAACAGCTCCTGCTTGAGCTTCTCGCGCTGCGGATCTGCGCCTTG
>NW_006921667.1:8738743-8742703 GCF_000298275.1 Orycteropus afer afer | reverse complement strand
CGCCACCCGACCAGTGGGGGCACCCTCCCGCAGCCGTCCCACCCACCCCTTCACCCCGCCCCGGCCAGACAATGGGGCTCACCGGGCTCGCGGACGGACGCCGCCGAGCATGCGCTGCGGCGCGGGGCCTACTGGGATTTGTAGTCCGCGAGCCCGGTGGCGCGCGTGGCCGACTTTGGTCATAGTGTGCAGGGTGTGGGAATATGTGAGAGCTTCGAGAAGGCGTTTTCCTCTCTCCTGCGAGCCAGAGACGTGCATATTCATATAATGAGGCCCCCTGTCCCGAAAGCCAGAAGAATTCTGAGTGAGGCAGCTCCCTGGCCCCTCAGAGCCGTCTATGCTATGGACCATTGGCCCGATTCTTGAAGTTTGTATTTTCCCAGTTTCGCGGTACACTTTGTTGCCCAGTGTGCCAGAAAACCTTCCGCCGCCATGCTTTTGCACTGGGCTAAGTCAGACAGGAATATCCTCAAGCCTTAGCCCCTGCGGAACTTGTATGCATCTTTCAGGATCCAGTACGAAAGGTTCTTGTGCACAAAGGATTCTTAGAAGTGGCATCAGTCGAAGAGATGGATGGAGACCCAGCAGAGGGAGGAAGCCATTCTGAAGGAGATGGTATTTGGGATAGATGTCCCTTAGATAGGCGTTGGGCTTTTGGATATGGGGGAAAGGCCTCTAAGCTGCAATGTTGTTATTTGTTATATGCCATCCAGTCATACCTGACTCATAGCGACCCCTCCTTGGGTTTCCGGGGCCTTTCACTACGGAAGTAGATTGCTCAACCTACCTTCCGAGGAGTGGCTGGTGGCTTTGAAGCGCGAGCCTTCTGGTTAGCAGTCAAGTGCGTTAGGGACTAGGCCACCAGAGTTCCCAATGAGCAGTGTGTACAAAAGCCGCACCCAACCCCCACACTCAGAGGAACCCTTTGCCGGCCCCCACTTGTCTTCCCAGGCCTCCTTTTCTGATCTGGACAATGACCTGGAGCCAGGGCTGGGCAAGGTCAGAGCTCCCAGAAGCTTAGGTGGAGCAGGTGCCCCAGGCCCCCACCCTACCAGCTGTGTCAAGGGAGGCAGGGTGGACATCTGACTCCTAGGCAGCTGTCAAGAGACAGGAGCCTGGCTGCTCCCCTCCACCCACACCCAGTCCTTCCCCAGAATGGATGAGTGGAGAAGCAGAGAGGGGAAAGGAGGGATGATAATAAAAACAGTAAAGAATATGAGTGCCTACTGTGTGCCAGGCACTATTCAAAGCTCTTTCCTGGTTTCAACTGATTTTATGCTTTCAACAGTCCTATGAGGGAGTCATGCTCCAAATGAAATTGGAGATCCAGATGAGCAGAGGCAAGGGGATTTTTAAGCTGTGAGCAGAGGTGGCTGGACTGAGGAGGGTCAGAAGCCTCTGACACTGTTCATCCACTGACTCAGTTTCCTCTGCTGCGAGATGAGCCAGTAACAGTTACCTGCCTACCTGTGGCAAGTTACTTCAGTCTTCTTTGCCTCAGTTTCCTTATCTGTAAAATGACTGTCATACCAGTACCAACCTCAAAGGGTTCTTACAGAGATTAAATGCAGTAGTACTTGTGAGGCCTTTAGAACATGCCAGGAAGAAGCCTTGTAAGTGTTAAGTGTTATCATCATGGGTCTTGTTAATTGCTATTTGAGTTCTTCCCCTCCTTACTCAGGACAGGCCTCTGCCCTTCTTCCTCTCCATTTGTCTGTTTTTGAAAGGGGGCTGAAGTCATCAGGCATTAATTAGCCAATGCCCTATCCCTTACCAGCTCACAGTCTGACCAAGAGACAGATCTGAGAGGAGACCACATCCACTCACAGTGAGCTGTTCTGTGATGGGGGCAAGCAAGACCTGTGGGAGCTCAAGAGAGTCATCTGACTCAGGGAAGGTGCCCTGAGGCAAGCTGAGCTGGGCTGTAGTGGGTGACGAGTTTACCAGGCAGAGAGGGGTGAGGGGCAGGCAAGGAAGGATCCTATGCTAAGCAGGGTTCTCAAATTGTCAGAAACCCCCAACAATTGTTAACAATCCAGTTTTCAGGTCCCTAAATGTGAATTTGTCTGTGGAGTGATGGGTAAGCTGAGGTACACACAGGCAAAGATTTGGCCCTTGCACACAGCTAGGCAGGGTTCAGGGCTAGCACCGGGAAGGGTGCCATCTTCCAAGGCTGGGATGGTCTGGGGCTGTTGGTAATGACTGTTTGTCTCTCCCCTTCCCCATGAGCTGGGATAGTGAGGCCTATGATTACAGAGGTAGCCCAAGGGGACAAGGCCAGCCAGCCAGTCCATGTACTTCAGTGGGCTCCTGTTTGCAGGATTAGGTCTGCCCCTTGCTCACAGCAGAAAACTGTCAGGGAAGCCCAAGCAAGGGCTTGGAAGTATGATCCTTAGGCATTCCAGGTACCCCACACCTATCCTGAAGAAGGGAGGGGGCAGGAGGGTACCCTGGTCAGCAGCACTGGAAGGGAAACCTGTACCCTCCCCAGCCCACTAGCCCCAGGTCATCCTCAAACCTGGGAGAGACTGCAGCCTTCTGGCATTTCCTGGGTGAAGCAGCCTCTCCCACATCCAAGATCCTAGGCCACCCTGGGGATGGAGCCCAGCTCTGAGGTGGGACCCAGGTATGGGTTCAGATCCTAAGACCTCCCATTGCTACATGGGTAACCTCAGCTGAACCATTGGATCTCAGTTTCCTCATCTGTAAAATGCAGTGAGGGTTAAATGATTCAAAATAGGAGTTGAGCACAAGTACTGAAAGGGTCTGTACCTACTATTAGGTGCTGTCAAGTTGGCTCCTACTCACAGTGACCCTGTGTATAATAGAATGAAATACTTGTCAGTCGTGTGCCATCCTCACAATCCTTGTTATACCTGAGCCCATTGTTGCAGCCACTGTGTCAATCCATCTCATTGAAATCCTTCACCTTTTTTGCTGACCCTCCACCTTACCAAGCATGATATCCTTCTCCAGGGAATGGTTCCTTCCTACAACATGACCAAAGTAGGTGAGACAAAGTCTGGCCATTCTTGCTTCCAAGCAGCATTCTGGCTGCACTTCTTCTGGAAGTCCAAGGTGCTTTCAGTATTCTTCACCAACACAATTCAAAAGCATCAACTCTCCGAGGGTCTTCCTTATTTATTGTCCAGCTTTCACGTGCATATGAGGCTATGGAAAATACCATGGCTTGGGTTAGGTGCACCTTAGTCTTCAAAGAGACATCTTTGCTCTTCAGCATTTAAAAGAAGTCTTTTGCAAAAATAAATAAATAAAAGAGGTCTTTTGCTGCAGATTTGCCCAGTATAATATGATGTCTGATTTCTTGACTGCTGCTTCCATTGGTGTTGATCCAGTCCTGCAAGTAATATGAAATCTTTGCCAACTTCAGTCTTTAATCCATTTATTGTGATGTTGCTTATTGATTCAGTTGTGAAGATTTTTGTTTTCTATATGTTGAGATGTAATCCACGCTGCAGACTATAGTCTTTAATCTTCATCAGTAAGTGCTTCAAGTCATCTTCACTTTCAGTAAGCAAAGTTGTGTCATCTGCGTATCACAGGTTATTAATGAGCTTCCTTCAATCCTGATGCCATGCTCTTCTTTATATAGTCCAGCTTCTCGGATTATTTGCTTGGCATACAGATTGAATAAATATGATGAAGGGATACAACCTGATGCACACCCTTCCTGATTTTAAACCATGCAGCATCCCCTCGTTTTGTTTGAACAACAGCCTCCTGATCTGTGTACAGGTTCCTCATAAGCACAGTTAAGTATTCTGGAATTCCAATTCTTCTCAATGTTATCCATAATTTTTTATGATACACACAATCGAATGCTTTTGCATAGTCAATAAAACACATCTTTCTGGTATTCTTTGCTTTCAGCCAAGATCCATCTGACATCAGCAATGATATCCCTCGTTCCACATCCTCTTCTGAATCCAGCTTGCATTT